>NC_142931.1:36597460-36669960 GCF_046866305.1 Octopus bimaculoides
GTCATAGATAATCAGATTGAAATTTACTACAGTATTCGACTATTATTATTATTATAATTATTATTATTATTATTATTATTATTATTATTATTATTATTATTATCATCATCATTATTAATATTATTATTATCATTATTATTATTATTATTATTAAGGCTAGCAGAATCGTTAGCACACTGGACAAAATGCTTAGCGGTATTCTGCACGTCGCTAGACTCTGAGTTCAAATTTCGCCGATGTCAACTTTGCCTTTCATCCTTCGGGGGTCAATAAGTTAAGTACCAGTTGCGTACTGGGTTCGATTTAATAGACTGTCCTCCTCCCCCACAATTTCAAGTCTTGTGCCTATAGGGGAAAATATCATTATTATTATTAGTAGTATTATTATTATTATTATTATTTTCTGTAGCATTTTCTTTCAATTCTGTTTCAATTTCTTGGCAAGTGTCTTCCTGACACGTACTGTATACACTGGCACGTCATTAAATCAAAGATACTAGAATGTTCAATTACACAGTCATGTGATAGAGAAAAAAGGGAAGACAGAGAGAAAAAGGAAAGAAGAGACAATAGGAAAGTAAGCAAATAAAATAAAGATGAAAAAAAAAAGGAAAGAAAATTCACAGCGATATGTGTGACGTACCAGTTAAGAGAATCTTTTGCACTTTCTGCATGTATGGTAAGTCAGGTATCATTCTTAAATAATTTTCAGTTCCTTTTTGTATCATTCCAAGTGTTCCTTCAATCACTGGTATTGTAACCGTCTTGATATGCCACAACTTTTCGATTTCAATTAGCAAATTGTACTGTCTACCGGGGTTTTGTATTGTCCGAGGTCCTTGTTGTGACAAGGACCTCAGACAGAAAATATTATACGTAATATGCGTGCAGTTCCAACTAATGCCAATTGTTGCAAAACGCCTAGATTTTAGGGTATTTCTAAAGTCTGCAGATGTTTTATCAGATTGTGTAGTATTGAAGTCAATGCTCCGATGACAATACGGACATACTTTATGTTTGACTCTAGAAGCGATCTCAGTTATCAGGTCCCCATATCTATCAATCGGTTGTCTTTCTTTCATGATAATATATTGATCTATTGGCACTGCCATGTCAATTATTACGCACTCTTGTTTGTCCTGCCTAAAGGGTTATTATATCCAGCCTTCGGTGCTCTAACACTTTGTCTGTCTGAAATCAAATTCCCAGAGGCGTTTTCACGTCCTCTTTTCGTCCATTACCTTTTCCAGTGTATGTTGATACCAAGAACCCGTTACCTCGTATCCCTACTACTTTTTTCGTGCATCTGCTTGTAGGCTTTCTGTGCAAGAATTTCATAAGCATTACCAATGTGAGTAAGGTTACTACTCTTTTCCTGCACATACTGCAGAGATCCGTTGCACTTGTGTGGTATATATCCCTTTCCACAGAGTTTGTATTCACTGCCTGGTCATGGGGAGCGATGATTAGGTTTTCAGTATTCTTCTTTTAGGTCACTTGCTGAGCCAGCTCCATGATGCTTCCTGAACCATCTTCTAGACGCTCCTTGAGACACCTCCATGATGCTCTCTGAGCAACCTCAATAATAATAATAATAATAATAATAATAATAATAATAATAACAACAACAACAATAATAATAATAATAATAACAGCAACAACAAGAACAAGAACAACAACAACAACAACAACAACGAAAATAATAATAATAATAATAATAATAATAATAATAATAATAATAATAATAATAATAATAATAATAATAACATCGAAAAATACCTTAGGAATGAGAAACCAGGTTCGAAATTTCCCCAAGACACCTGATGAAGGCTGGAGGGTATATCAAGATAGTGCTCATGGGAACTACCTATATCCTACGTAAATTAAAAAAGATAGTGCTCATGGGTCTTGTCCATATCTTATGTAAAATATTGCCTATGTGATCTCAGAATTTGAAACACTCTAGTCATAACCCCAACATGATTTTATAACTTGTTGTCTTTTGAGGTCTTTGGGTGAGACCTGCAAATACAAAGCAAAAGTCAAACATATAATATTCTTTTTATTTTCTAATAATAATAATAATAATAATAATAATAATAATAATAATAATAACAATAATAATAATATGAAACAGACGAAAGTTATGGGAAATAAGAGCTCTGCTGTCTTGGTTGACAATCGTACTAGACATCGGGTATTGATAACAATACCTGTTGGTGGCTAAATTTAAAACACAAACCTCATTGTTGAGTGAAAATATTTCTGTAGGATAGGCTACTAGAACTAAAGAAAAATCTAACTGGGTTCCACCTGCAAGATCATGCGCTGTTTATCTTGATATGAGATCAGCATGACGCGTTCATATGCTTGTGATGCTTCTGTCTGGTGTATCCTTATCAGACGGGTAGTCATGATGGGTATACTGGGCTTCGTATATTTTACCCCAGTGTCATTTTGTTGGCATGCACAGGTTTCTTACTCACAAGAAGAAGAAGAAGAAGAAGAAGAAGAAGAAGAAGAAGAAGAAGAAGAAGAAGAAGAAGAAGAAGGAGGAGGAAGCGGAGGAGGAGGAGGAGGGGAGGGGGAGGGGAAGAAGAAGAAGAAGAAGAAGAAGAAGAAGAAGAAGAAGAAGAAGAAGAAGAAGAAGAAGAAGAAGAAGAAGAAGAAGAAATTATTTCATTTGTAAGAAGGATTAACCACGACAGGGAATGCACGAATCAAAAAGGTGGGGGTTTTCTTCGATCAGAAAGGAAATAACTCCCGGAATATGCAAACTACGTCTAAGGCAGGTAACTGGCATGCCTGAGGATAAATATAATTTTGATATAAATTACTGGTAGCTACATCAGTCCATTCGGTTTGCAGAAAGCGACAAGTACAGTGTATCATAACATAGATCAATCATTAATAAATAGATTATGAAGCAAGATATTCCTATGTGCAAATCAATGATTTCGTAAATCAAACTTCATGCAGCAACATGTAGCTGTAATAGAAATAGGTATTTTCGTTGATTATAAGAAATATAACTAAAAAGAAGGCAAGACATTCTGCCAATAGACTAATGATTATAAGGTCAATAGCAAAATATTCTCTGGGTGTTAACCTCTATTGATTGAACTTTATAATATGCGACACAGATAACAACTTTGAAAACTAATGTGGAGCACTATATCTGGGACGAAGTGACCACTATATGATCATCCGACTTTCTAGGTATATCAGCCAAATATTTCTCAAATATTACGTTTTTGAACAGAAAAGAATTCTGTTATGTGAGTTATAACGTAACCTGCTCGCCGTTAAGTCTATAATTATCATACCACAGCTGCATTTGATAATATAATCCTATGTATGCAATGCTGAAATATGGTCTCTACTGGAAGAGATTTGATTTTAGATTCATTCATAGAGGATTTATTTCTATCTATATATACAAGGTGGGTGAAAAGTAAGTAGACATTAAAAATTGGTTATAAAATCCATATTCCTTTTACAAATTTATTGAAACAGATGATACATGTTCTTTATTACATGGGAAAGTGAAAATAAATATTCATATTTCAGCTTAAGTGGCATCAAGCAGATTCCTTCCCGGTATGGAATGAACAACCTTCTGAAGGACATCATCTGGGATATCATTGAGAACCTTTTGAGTCCGTGTCACCGAGTTCAGTGTGCAAGGTTTTGTCTTGGACACATCTTCTGTGAAAACCCAGAAGTATAACGTCATATGGAGTGAGATCTGGACTTCCTGGAGATCTGGATATCCTAGAGATCTGGACTTCCTGGAGATCTGGATTTCCTAGACATGTGGACTTCCTGGAATTGTGGACTTCTGGACTTCTGCAGTGACAGTCTTCAAGTTTTAGCTCCTGAACGTAATGGGGTTTCCACGGACGAAAATTCAGTACAGTATGCAACACCGTACGTATTTTGTCTTGTTAGTCCAATTTCACGAGCTCTTCAACGTGTTGATTTTTGCGGGCTGCTATTAAACATTTCCTACGCTGTTGTCACATTCTCCGCTGACCGGGATGTGGCTGAACGGCCACTTCTCGCATCGTTCCGGACGTAGTGTTGCACGCTTGCCTTTCTATGCATACCACCATCTCTGAAGCAAAATAATGGAATTTCACACTTCATAACGTGCTGCTATCTTAGCTCGCTCTTGAACATAAATTGACCGGCTATCTGGAAAATAAGAAATAAGAACTAAGACAATAAGAACATAAAAAAAGCCCCATTACTGTTGTCTGTTTAAAAAAATGTTTTCAAGACTTCAGTGATACTAAAACTTCTATAAGCAATTTCTAATGCCAAGTTTCTTTTCACACACCCTGTATAACAAAAGGAGTAGCAAGTTACGGCGCATTGTTACAATATTTCAGCAAAAATAAATATCATCTTTATACATGAATGAAAGAAACGAATTAATTAAAAATGACGATTTTTTTATGTTATGTTTTAAGCCCGTGCATTTTGGATTATTGCACAGGCTTATAATGTAAAATAGCATGCACTCCAAGCACGAGGTATGGTGCTAAACCAAATACTAGTCTTAATATTACATTACATTTCAGATTCCTCAGCAAAATTACACTTATCCAAAATAAAACAGGCACTTATAGAAAATCTTATGAAGTTCAGGAATATACCATACATTTTAGAAAAAAACAGAGTGATATAGAAAACTTGATGAGTCGGTTAACATCAAATCTAGGAATAGTTTTTACGTAAGAATATGAATAATATACTGCTTTGGAATATAATATCTGAAATTGACACCAAACCTCAATGGAAACATTTGAAAAGATATAAAAACGAAGAAAATTATAATCGGATATAAGCCAAGCTCCTGACATTAGTTCAATAACACTATCTTTGTATGCTCAAAACCTACAGTAGTATTTCGATATTTTGGACATAAGTCTTATCTTTAAAGGAGAAAAATTATTTCATATTAGGGTCGACGTTCTCACCATTTTATTCTTGCAAATTTGCTATAAGAATAAAAAGACCACATGATAAAGTTAACCGTAGTTATCAATATAGTAGTTTTACCGACTTTTTGTTAATATTCTAAAACTATTGTTGATGGAGTTCGCTCAGAAGAGTATAAATAACGTGCATCACGTTATTTCTGTCGTGATACACATGATATCAGTAAACTAGTTGGACCCGTGGATGTTATATGGAGCAGGCAACTTCTACAACATTCTTATTTTCTTTTATATCTAAAAACTAATTGTTGCTACGAAATGGATCGCACTTAAAGCATAATTTCAACGCAGAGCAACATGTGGAATGTAGTAATACTTTCTGATATGTACATTAATGTAAGTTAAATTCTTGTAGTAGTTTTTTGGTGTAAAATTGTTTATGATGAAGTTTCTCTGTAGCTAGATCAATTTCCGTTCAGACTCCATCAATGGCATTAACGGTTGTTAATGATCGCAGTGGATCAAATGTAAAGGAACAGTTGCTTGTTTTATAAAATATGGATGCAATGCTTTTATATTAATAAATATATGTGATTTTCTTTATATAACCAAGCACGTATATGCACTTAAACAAACTGCTTGTATATTTATAGAGTAAATATGAATATGTGGTACATATACGCGAAACAAAATACACAGTACAGATATAGTACAGAAATATATTGTACAAAAACGCTAAAGCTAGTAGTTGTGATATATAATAATCATCCATTTTAGTCATCAAGCAAAGCTACCAATATAAAAGTTAGCTAACAAAAAACGAAAAAGAAGAAAACTAGCCATTCACAAATGCAATAACTTACAAAATAAAATTTACCTTGAATTTCATTTAATGTTTATCAAATAGCTTTCTGTATATGTTCTGGATTGTTAAGCATTTATTAGTAACTCATGTAATAATTTGTTTCAATCAACAACAGTGGCAAATTGTCAGAGCATAACGAACATACTAACGTACTAACAGAATGACAAGAAGAATTATATGTTGAACAGGACATTTAAATATGGTGCTTAATTTACCTATATCTCTATAACAAAGAAGCCATTTTCATTCTGTATGACTACGCTAGAATGATGTATATTTATTCTTTCTATATAAGAATAGAGTCTTAACAACCTACTCAAAATACAGACGTGCTTTGAATTACGAATAATCACCGAATGAAAGGTGACATTGCAAACATCAAATTATGTTTTAAGAAAACAACAGTTTTCTAATACAAGAGATGAAAACATTTAGTGTAAAGACATTGATAGTGAATTATCAGGACGAAATACCAATCGCCTTAAGACCTCAAACTTTGAAAGTGTTCTAATATGCCCTTGTGATATCGGCAGGTCTTGAGCATTTTTCAATATTCAGGATTCCATCACATGGCAGGTCGAAACGCAGCCGATTTTTTTCTGAGATAGGGAGAGAAGGACAGTGATAATTGGAGAGGAAAGGAATTTACATATGTATTATTAAAAGAACAAACTTAGTCGTGTTGGGATATGAAAGTAGGAGTCAGAAGGTTGGACCAAAGAAAACATAGCGTCTAATTTGATGGTCTATCAGCTTTATCAATTTGAATCTAACTTTTGCTGAAATTACCAATGGGAACTGAGCCTCACATTTGATATAGAGAGGAGGGCTGGTGCAAGGAAAAACTACTATAATAGGCATACATATGTGTATGTACATGACTATCTGACCGCTTGACTCTGTGTGTGTGTATGTCAATAGAGCGCGTCCGATTCTCTGTAGTGGCTTCTTATCCACTTTCCTCCGTCTTCTAAAGGGTATTTACTCGATTTTCTATGTTGTCTTCACAGCCATCTGGCTTTCGAGAATTATTTTATGTTCTGTAAAATGACGATTAATTCGGTGCTTACAAGTTTCTTTTATATATATATATATATATATATATATATATATATATATGTATGTATGTATGTATATATATATATATATGTATGTATGTATATATATCTTTCCAGTTTCCGTCTTCCAAATCTACTCACACTGTTACGGTAGGCCGGACGGTATACTAGAAGGCACTTGCCTAAAATGCAATGTAGAGGGATTGAACTCAGAACCTCGTAGTCGGAAAGCAGGCTTCTTACACCACACCACGGCTGTACCTCTGTGTGTGTGTGTGTGTGTGTTTGTGTGTGTGTATGTGTGTGTGTCGAGAAAAACAACATGCTTTAAATCTCTGAGCGACAAAAATATAATAACAGCACCGGATAGTAATTTTTATATGCCAACATAACGTGGCAGTCCTGTAAAGGATGATGTTTCTGTTGTTTTATCCCCACATCTTTTCCAGCTAGCTAACGGCACATTGTCTGTGTCCGAATATAGCATTTGCATGACAGGTCATCGCTCCCATCTCGGCGTAATTTAAACTCAGGACATAGAGACGGAAAAAATGTGGTAAGCATTTTGCCAGCTGTGCTAACCATTCTGCCAACTCGCCACCTTAAAAAAGATAATCAAATTGTCATGAAGCGAAACTTCTCTTGAATCTATGACCGCTACATCACATTACATTGAAGGCTATGCAATTTCATTCCAAGAAAAAGGAATCTGCTACTAAATATCTGATAAACAAAAGAGACACTGAAACCCTTGGCGTTCGAAGATGCGACAACAAATATAGTTTATGTCATATTTCTGAGGACGATATCACACATGTGATTAGCAGCCACCCAAAAATGTGATTCGTTAAAAAGACTGTCTTGAAATAAATATAGAGAGTAACTCTGTCATTGAATACGTGCAGAAGTATCAACAATAGGAATACTGGTGGATATTTCCATCAAGATATACAACTAGTTTAATTGTAAAATGGCGGATATTGTTGTTTGGGACAGGCAAGAAAAGGTATGCATTATCATGGATGACAGTTGTCCTGCTGATGAGAACATACCTTTAAAAAAATGGAAAGAGATTTACAATGGACAACTGTTTCGAAACCTCCAGCTTTTATATCCAGATTAAAATTTTACATTAATAATAATTGGTGATAGTTTTGTGAGTGATTGCTTAACTGACAGTCTGAACAAGCTTGGATTTTTAGAAAAAGAAATCAACCAACTGATTTGCATATTACAAACACATTATAAGTGGAACTGTAAAAAATGCAAGACTTTTGTCAACTTTAAAATGTAACATTGTTTTCACTATTTACATTCCAACGATGGAGCTTTTTATCTTTGTTAGAAAGCAGCTACGTCCTCAGAGGAAGAATTTAAATAATTAAAAATAGAAGAACAATGCACACACACACACACACACACACACACACACACACACACATACCCACGCACACATATACATACATACTGATCTATTTTACAGCGAACATAATGTCATGAACTTTTTGTGAGTTTGTAATGACGTTTGATGAGAGCTCTATGTTACTTAATTAATATTAACGCTACCTTTTTTTGTGAAAACGTAACGAGTTACGTATATTGTGGCTCACAGCGGAAGATTCTTTTCTAATGATCATACACTAATGTATTTGAGTAAATTCATTTGAAATTTTTCTTTCCTTGATAATCTTTGGTTAAATACAATATATTCTGATAAGATTCTTTTGAAATTAAACATCACATTATTTTATACTACGCATACACTGCGTATTCAGGATCATGATTGTTTCCAGTAACTTGCACAAAGCATCCACTTACGCATGATGCAAGCATGGTAGTCTGCCGAAGTGATCTATACATTACTCATTCAATTACGATTTTGACGCCATTGCTTAGAAGCTTGTGTAATATTTGCTGTCTTAACGTCCAATGAACAATATGTTAAATGTGGAATCTTTTGGTGGGAAACTGTAGAGACGTTTATAGAGAAGCTGTGCAGAGTATATGATATACATATTTTTTGCCCATGTATATCATTGCAGATTGTAATTATCGGCGAAAAGATATCACTATCCTCCTCTATGTACGAAGTTGCCTGAGTGAACAAATTTTGCATCAAATTTGAAATACTGGTAAGCAGCCACATGGCGTCCTGCAAACTAGAGACAACCGTGCCCACGTTTGCAAATCGCAGTTTTAAATTTAATAATATATGATTTTCATTGAAAATTAAGATCTACATTTCCACATCGTAGAAATCAACATTTTTTTGGTTTTTGCAACGCGCTAGATTTCTACATATCGATTTATGAAAGTGACACTATCTTCAACGTGTGTGCAACCGCAATAGCGAAAGAAATAGTTGTCGGACGAATTGTATAATATTATTTGTCATATAAACTATGTAGTCATGATAAACTATCTAGTCGTTGTAATAGATGGTCGTTTAAAGTAAACTCCGTATTGTTCTGTATTTAGCTTTTTCTCTGAAGTCGAATTCCAGCCAGCAGTGAGTAGACTGTTGATACTGCAAGCGCCAGTAATATTGACTAGCTTCGCGAACACTATCAGTTTGTTAAGTAACCTTATATAGTCCTAACTACAGATATTAGCTTAAAACTAATTATGAATAATATAGTTGCTCATTTGATTAACAATACTCTTGTTCGCGGCGCCTATTAATGAAGGCACTAAGACAGTGTCTTTGAAGATACGTTGCAAATATATGCACATGTAAATGTTTGTATATGCAACTATTTACCTTTATGTGTAGACAGCTGAATATGTGCCTGTGTGTATGTGCGTTTGTGTTTGTTTATATATACATATATATATATATATATATATATATATATATATATATATATATATATATATATATATATATATATATATATATATATACATACATACATATACACATTATATATATAGAGGTGTATGTACGTGCATGTGTGTGTATGTGTGTTTGTTTGCTTGTATGTGTGTGTGCGTGCGTCCATGTATGTAAATATCTCTCTAAGGATGTATGCACCTAATTTCATGTCATTTTAATAAGTGAATCTCATAATTTATTCAGTATCAGTTGATCGATTGGAAATTTTATCTTCATAGAGTCTGTCAATTAACACTTTGCAACAAATGAAAATCCAGTACTGCCTCTGTAACTATGCCACTGTAGCTATTTAGCTCTTAGTCTATAAAGCTATATGGACATTTCAAAAACCTCATGAAATCATTTCACTGAACGTTTACATAGTAACCTGGAGCAATATGAATTGCTACATCCAACTGCTTTAGTAGAGCACACATACTCACATTCACACAGGAATTAGCTGGTGCTTAAACATAACCACATGCACACATGAATAAATTTATATTATTTACATCATAGGAATATAGAACATTAGAGAGACATAAGGTAAATTGCTTTTAATGTTCGTACTAGAAGTGGATAAATCTATAAAAATTACGTATTTGAGGGTGGGGAATCGAAAGATACTCGTGAATTTTAACCTAATATCAAAACGATATTATTTATAGTTTAATCTCCTTGGAGATCTACTGTTAATGATATATATATATATATATATATATATATATATATATATATATATATATATATATGATTTTGTTATACGGTGCAGAGTTTTACAGTCATGTAAATAATAATGATGGTACATTATTTGCATTATTTACAAATGATGGGCATTTGTCCTCATCTTCTTTGCTGTTAACACAACGTTTCGTCTGATATACTCTCCAGCCTTCATCAGGTGTCTTGGGGAAATTTCGGGCCTGGGTTCTCATTCGCAAGGTATTTTTCGATGGTATTATTCTTTTGCGGTATACAGATGTCCCGAATCCATACTTGGTGCGTGTTATTAATACGTCCAGTAATGCTTGCTGATTGTCTTTTTCTTTTTCCATTGTGAACTGTATGGATGGCTTTATTGAGTTCACATGATCTAACAGCACTTGAACATCTTCCTGGTGGGGCCAGAGTAGGAAGGTGTATATATACTTCTGATATAGGATAATTTTTTTTTAAACTTCATCAGTGGCCAGCATATTAAAATACCTGTTAAGGTGAAAATTATATACAATTATAAGTCAGGGCAAAAGAAAAAGTTTCAATGCCAATACGCTGAGAAATAGGCTTTATATCGTGAATCACCACATACGTTATTTTTCACTATAATAACGTATTATTTATAGTGTTGAAAACGAGGAAAGCATGCTAACAGAATTTTTTTAAATTTCCATATACATGTATGGGTACAGGACATCACCAACGATACACATAACATGAACTATGTAACCAAACGAGAGAAAAACTAGTGAAATCATTAAACAACGCGTAAAAAAGTAGGGAACAAGACAAGTTAACACAGGGAATGCTCGAAATGAGGAGTAGCTAGACAGCCGACAACTGATGAAAGATCCTATCTCTGTGCTAACTTGTCCTGTTGTCCATTTATTTTCTCGTTGTTTAAGTATTTCACTGGTTTTCCCCAGTTTGTTTAAGTATTTCATGTTATTTGTACCGTTCGTGACGTCCTGTACGTATATATGAATGTATATATACATACATATATATATATATATATATATATATATATATATATATATATATATATATATAAATTTACGCTGATTTTTAATTAGCTACTCTAAGATTTGTCTGCGCTACCTCAGATGGAACAGACCTTTAATCAAAAACATTCTAGTAATAGCCACACCATCAATTTATACCTCGCAATCTAATGTAACATGCATTTTTAATGTGGTTAAGAGACAGATATGATCGTTTATCTTTTATTGGTTGTAAGATAGTTTTTTTTTTCTTCTTTTAGCATTAAGTGGGAGAGCGCGAGTTTTATAATATATATTCAAACTGGTAAAAGAATATTTACTTCATAAAAATTCTCACACAGTACATTATTGGTTTCCGTATTCATAATGTCAGTGTATCCAAATATATTATAAATGAGAGTTAGAAATACATATTTAAATGTCGCTTGTACTTTTAGGTAGAAAACAATATACCTGAAACATCTCATTTTTCATTCAAATTGCTACTGTGCCACCGAAGCTACTAAATGCAGTTTATGAACGTCCGAACGTTTTAGTGTTCTATTTAAATATCCATTATAATAACGTTATAATGTTATCGTAAAATAAACTAATACAGTTAACTGGTAGCCTAGCAGGTTTTGCGCGAAAATAATGCTTTCTATAATGTTATAAAACAGTGATTTTGTACTTGATGAGAACAAATGAATAAAATGTTCCTTACTATAACATGCACCATGTATTTATTTATTTTCATTTATATCTATGTGTACCATTGATATTTTACAACAAAACAAAGAAGGAACTGAATATAATTATTGGTTCTTACACGAAACGAAACAAAAGACCTGAATACTTGGAGACAACCAGGAAGCTAAAGGAAAGGACCGGTCAAGGGGCACAAAACACCGGATGATTTTCCTTGTGTTTTATTATTTCTTTTTTACGGATTTCTGAAAATCGGGCTAAATTTTATATGTGGCAAAGTGGGATTAAAATTTGTGATGAAATACCCTTATAAATATGGAGTATGAAGAGGAAGCGTTGATAATTACTATTCAAATATCTTCAGATTCTTAATAGTTTTATCTCCCTAAAAACATGAGGTAATGAAAATTTCATATTTGCCATTTTCGGAAAATAAACGAATATTATTATTATTCCATGAGAAAGAATATACTATTAGATAATTATGCATTTGTTATCATGGTTTTGTATGGTCGTAACAGACTTACAAGATATTTCTTGCATTTAACTCTCAGAACATTTTTCAAAATTTCTTACATTGAAAAACTTTACAAATTGGTAGGAAAAATATATAAATAATCGAATAAATGAAACGAATATTTAGCTTGTATTTATTGTTTATCCCTGAAGATGAAAATTAAATGTGATTTTACGTTATTTAGAATTAGGAAAAAAGATATCAAATACCACTAGATTCAAGTCAAACAATCGACTATGCGTGTATTCCTTCATATAGAAACTTATTCTATTTCTGAATAACAAATGTGATAAGAATGCAATATGTTTTAGGTGATGCAATCAAATATGCACTTCACCCGACGTTTAATGTATTTGCTTACATATAGGAAATCCGATTTTAACATCGCAATGAAGAAAAATGTAAAATATATAGTTTAGTGGGATTTAAGAATTTAATTCTACATATTATTTGCAATTCGGCATGTTATCTTTCCTTTCATCACCTATGACATACACATTATTCCTGTGATTATCATTCCTATGCATTTACAGTCATGTATCTATATCAAATAGTATGCTATAATCCTCTGGTTTTATTTATTTTGCATCATTAAATTCATTGATTACAAGATGCATATCCATAGTTTTAAATATATTTGAAGTCAATTAAAGCAGTGGAGTGCACAAATCGACGCTGACAAATAAAGTAGCATTATTAGCATTCTTGTAAATCCCGAAGTTTAACCAAACATTTAGAAGTAACAAAATACTTGTTTGTCATCTAATCACCATGAAAAATAATGTAATTAAAAATATACTACGAATATAATGTGTCAGTTCAGATGCGGGTTATTAGCAATGTTTTAAAATCACCAGTAAATGCAATTACCTTATAGAAATATACTATACATTTTACATTTTCACAAATATTTGTTTATCAACGAGTGAATATTGTATTTTCACCAAACTACCACACTAATATTAATTAAATAGAGAATTAAAAATTACAATTTATAATCATAAATAACCATTGTATTCTCTTCTTTTCTTTGTTTACTGTTCTTTACGTCTTCTACTTCACTTAAATCAACTTAATTTGACACGACTACTTAAAATTCTACGACATTCACTAATTATGAATATGAGATTTCTAAACCTCAGAGCAATCAATAAAAGGCTTCTTTGTAACAATAAATTGAATATTATATTTTATGAAATTCATTAAATTTAGTTGTGAATTTTGGCAGATATTAAACATATTCAAATCAAATTGCATTGTATAATTTTCAATGTGTGTATCAATGTATGGTGAAAGTGTGCGTGCATGTATATCAGTATATCCGTCTATTTCTATCGCTATCTAACTATCTATGTTTCTTTCTCTTTATCTATTTATCTATTCTGTTTATCTATTAATAGGTCTATCTCTGTATTTTCTCCCGATATATATATATATATATATATATATATATATATATATGTGTGTGTGCGTGTGTGTGTGTGTGTATAATCTGTATGTCTTTGTGTTTGTGTGTGCGTGCGTGCGCGCGTGTGGGTAAACGTACATGTATAAAATCGTTTCTAGGATCTTTATTATTATTATTATTATTATTATTATTATTATTATTATTATTATTATTATTATAGTTATCCCACATTATATCGCTATAACTTGATTCAATCCCCAAAAACTGGCTCATTAGTTAGCATCATAAGACGGTGGCCATATAATAGAATGGGAAATTTATTTGCACATGCTTAAAATTAAAATGATTTAAAAGATGTATACGTATATATGCATGTATGAATGCACATGTGTATGTATACACACACACGCACACACACACACACACACACACACACACACATATATATATATATATATATATATATATATATATATATATATATATATGGTCTCGACTCTGTCGTTCCCGAATGAAAATAGGTGCACCTAACAGGTTCCCCTCCAGGGTTCACGTCTGGGCGGAAAGTCGCTTCACCGGCGAACACACAACCTAGGGTTATTTTTATTTTAGACCAGCAGTCATCCATGCATACCTCTCTCCCATCTTCACACCACCGATGTTATCCAAGGGAAAAGCAAAAGCCGATATAGCTTGGCACCAGTGACGTCGCAATTCATTTCTACAGCTGAGTGAACTGGAAATAAAGTTCAAGTGAACAACACGCACCCGGTCCGGGAATCAAACTCAGAACCTCACGATCGTGAGCTCGACGTTCTAACCCCCGAGCCACACGCCTTCACACACACACACACATACACACACACACACACACACACACACACACACACACACACATATATATATATATATATATATATATATATATATGTATATATATATATATATATATATATATATATATATATATATATATATATATATATATATATATATATATATATATATATATATATATATATATATATATATATATATATATATATATATATATATATATATATATGTATATGTATATGTATATATATATGTATGTGTGTGTATATATATATTGAGATTAATGCTGGAAAATTCCAAGGCCTGCACAACTAGTACACATAGCTGAATGAAATGCAGACAGAATATACTGTCCCAAGCGGGATTGTATTACCTGATTCAAAATGAATGCAGTGTCTGGGAATTGACTTGAAAAATGTTACATTTTTCCGTATGCATGTTACTGAATCGGCATTAAACGTCTGGCGAGATAGATCTTTAGAACTTTCAGAAGGAGAGCAAGAATCTATGGTAGTCCTCTGTAGGATCTTGTTCCTGTGGCATTTAGACTGTTGCTCCCAAAAATGGACACTACACAGAATAAAATTAACGGCGGAGCTCTCAGCAATCCAGCGAATGAGAAAGTTATACCTGGGACCGAACGAAGGTGGGAAATATATGCAGGGATATAATTTGAAATATAGTGGAAGGATTTGTACCAAATTTTCCATTGAAAGTTACACAAATAGCAGAACGGGGCGACACCGCATAGTAACCCAAAATCTCAACAATGCCGTCAGAATGCAGGACTAGATACTGTAATATCTTGGATTTCAAGTACCTACAGTTCTTCATTTTCGACCCCTTCATGGTGTGGGTGTCTGCCTTCAAAACAAACTGGATCACTTTTCGAAAGTCCTGGATGAATCTACATCGCGTCAAGAAATCCAAATGCGGGCAGCAACATCAAACTCCCTCATTCAACAATACCAAACATCAGAGGAGGTTTCATGTAGTGAAAGTGTTGGGAATATAACGACGGCATACCAGTATAGCCGCAGCTGTCGTGCTAAAGCTTGCAAAAAAATTGTCTTTATATATATATTTACACACACACGCAACAAAATCACATATATACATACATATAAATATATATATATACAAATATATGCATATATATGTATGTATATATATATATATATATATATATATATATATATATATATATATATAGATATGCAGGGCAGGGAATCATCAATTAGTAATAAAAATTAATAATTAACAATTCTGCCGGGTAGCTCAGTATGAAAAAAACCTTCTTGGGTAAAAAATTTATTTATAATCATAAATATATATGGTCAAAATTAACGTGAGTTATTTAGACATTAACAAATTTATTAGAATATTTAGCTGAAGATCAGAATAGAGTGTTATGTACTCTTAACTGTGAAACAATTGTACTAAATTAACTATAGGCAAGTGTTTTTTACTCTTCTCTATTGTTTTTTGTTCTGTGTGTATCAAAAATATCGCTATCAATCTGGAGTAATAATTTGTAGTTTTGAAATCAGTAGTTCTTTGACTGCTATTTCTGAATTCTCAGTATGTTGGAGAAGCAGGTTACTGCCAATCCCTATATATTTATGATTATATATATATATATATATATATATATATATATATATATATATATATATATATATATATATATATATATATATATATATATATATATATATACATACATACATACATACATACATGCCTATATACAACATATATAAGCATCTATATATACTTCACTATGAAGAATTCCTCAACGCAGTGATGATGCCAGGTAGCCAATAGCAGTGAATGTCTTTCACCGGTAACAACTAGGTACATACCATTGCTTAAATAATTACTTACATATGTATGTATGTATGTGTATATGTATGTCTTCGCATAAATTTGCCATGTATTTTATGTACGTGTGCGTGCGTGTGTGAGTGCGTGCGTGGGAATCTCTGTGTGTCTGTCCATAATGGTATCCATTATATGTGCATATATGTATAAATATATACATATATATCTGAATGGGTTCATTAAATCTATGGCCATGTTCCAAGTTGATTTTATTTATAATATTTTTCTTTTTCATAAGGTCGTATCGGTTTCCTGTAGTTATTTTAGAGTAATAAAGTTCTTAAATGAGTATTAAAAATTTTATGGGGTAAAACAATGAAAGCTGATTCGAAATGTATTTTCATTCTTATGAAAATTTTGAATATATGGATTTAGGAAATTTATTGTTCGAAAATAACAGAAATAGATTGATACGAGAATAACTCTGATTACGCGATTTCATATTTACGGAAACTGTAAAATATAAGTAATAACTACAGAAAATGGTCTATAATTGTGGCCTTAGGAATAAAGGATGAATTGGAACAATATAAAAATTGCACTTTTTTTTAGCTAAAAACCTCTCTACATTTTATTCAAGATCGAAGTATAGTGCACAAATTCAAAAAGACTTATAATCACAATACATACATGTGCTTATTTCTATGTATGTGTGTTTGCACATATTTGTATATGCACTACTATAAACACTTGCGTAGTGTGAGGTGAAATTGTTTTCTGCGTACTCCATTTTATTACTGAAAGTTAGATTCATTTGAGTAAATGAGAGTAGTATGAAGCTAGTATGGAAGTCACCAGCGTATTGACAATAGGTTAATAGATGTAATTTAGAGAGCACATTAGCTACAACTGGTTCTCTGGAGTGAACCCAGTGGCGTTCGTCAATAGCAAAAATGTCTGCAGTCATCACGGTCAGCGTCGACTATGCGAAGTGGCAATGTTATTTTAATTGTTGACTTGTCTTTACTGCTCGGTCTACGATTGCACTTAGCTATCTGTTGCCTTTTCTTTTATTTTGGGAAATATCTAGTAAATTGCAGTTTTATTATGATACCAAAGAGCATTTTACAAAATACTAACGTATTTACAGAAATAATAATAATGTACAGCATAACACTGATTAACGCATTACTTAATAAAAATATTATGTATGTGCTCATACATACAAACAGGGCGCGTAAAAAATATCGACCAAATCAGAAGTGTTTTGTTGCCCATTTATCAAGGCAGTAGATGATGACACATACGTACGGGAAGAGACTAGATATCAATATATTCTAAAAGTGTAACTAACTAGAACGTGGCAATTGAAATGAGTAATATAATCCATAGTAATCCGTGTCTTGGAATAATTTGAAAAATCTACAAGCAAAAACACAACGAAACATCTAGACATGGATATATATATATGCAAACTACAGAAGTAGCACTTCTATATGTTTACGTATTATACATTGACTAATTCTTAAACTAGCTCAATATATGAAAATGATCTACCAACGATAATATAAATATTCTGTCAACAAACCGACAGATGTCATGTATTTTAATAGATATCTATTTTCATCGAAGAACGAGGATCCTGAAATGAAAATAAGCATACAGAAAATAAAAAACCGCATCAACAATAAATAGGAAATTCGTCATTAGCATACTTGATCAGAGCTAAAGAATTTTAAAAAATTATAATTACAACTTTGATGATGAAAAAATATCATTACAGTAATGGTTAATTTTCTGAGGAAACACAGGAGAGGCAAACTTGGATTTTAAATTAATTAAAATTAATTAAACATAGTACGCAGTGGGAAGTGATTCCGATATTTGGAAGTATGAGAAAAATTCTGAGAATATTTTAACTGTATCTGCAAAGCATAGTCTACTTGTTACTGCCATATTATACAGGGCGACCTTAAAGTCAGGCATCATGGGAGATATCAAGTATGATTTATTAGCAATGAAGTAGATTATCCATCACAAATATTCAAAATTTTGGCCATGTAGTTCTAAAGAAGCATTCATACGGAATTTGAAATCGCGATGAACCCTCTGAAATAGCTCTTCATTGCCGTTGAATTGTTCACACGCTTTAAAAATTCCTCGAAGAAGATATCTTGGTCACGAATCTTTTCAGAATACACAAGGGATGTAATATAACCCCAGAAGAAAAAGTCCATGAGAGTGAAATCTTGTGACCGTAGCGCCCGAACCATCTCTTTGGAAAATATTCATTCAGAAAGTCATGAACTTATAATGCATAATGGGTCGGAGCCCCATCCTGCTGAAAACCGACAGGATTTCCCCTTTTAAGTGAATGTACGTGAGGCATCATCTTGTTGCCAAGCATATCCAGATACGAATCACTTGTCACAGAGCGCTCAAAATAAAATGTTCCAATTACTCGATTGTGCCAAATCTCACACCATGCCATTACCTTGCCCCCGCCTTGTTGATTCTCTGCTGCCATCCAATGAGGATTGGTTCGTGAGTAATATCGGTAATTGTGAAAAGAGTTTTTAAAAAAATAAAATATTAGCAATTTCACATATTGGAGGATGGTGCGTGACTTATGGCCACCCTATATATTTGTGGAATATACAGAAATTCAGTGAGCAGGGTGGCGTGATAACCAAAATAAATAGTGGGAAAAACCTGGAACACCTTACTACTTTAAATACAAACAGTGCAATTATCACTAATTAATTTGATACTGTGAGACAAGCAGAGTACTAGGTATGGTAAACTACATTTACTAATATACTAAATCTTACCACATAATATAATGACTTACAATATAATCAATATACCAAAGTATACAATATAATAAATGGGAAAGATAGATATACTTCACAGCGAAAGAAATTCATTAAAGATTTTCTAGAATAGTATACCCATTAACTTTTCTTCCCGATCACACGGCATATATGCTACGGACTGGAGATTGACGTTATAATGCAGCATTCGTTAATACTAACACTTACAATAGGTCTCATGCTCTGCACAATTGTTAGTCATACTCTTATTCATCTCACACGACATGTACATTGTAGATTCACCATCGTTTATCACAATCAACGCACCAAATCTTATACATGTCAAATAGATATAAAACTGGATGCCTGTACTCAGTCAATTTGATCGACTGTAATCTGACCTGAATTTATAGATGCATGTTTATCTCACAAATTATAATTATAAAAATGTTTAAGATGGTAAAATGCAGTGAGCTAGCAGAATCGTTAACGCGCCGGCTGAAATGATTAGCAGCATTCGTCCGTTTTTAGATTCTGAGTTAAGATTCCGGCGAGATAGACTTTACTTGTTATAATTTTCAGGTCAATAAAATAAGTACTGGGTTCATGTCACCGATAAATCCCACTCTCCTGAAATTATTGGCAACCTTGTGCCAAAATTTAAAGTAATATTAAGGTGGTTATGTGTCAGAATCGATATAGCACCCAAAGTATGCTCTTTGGTATTTCCACCAGTTCTTTGCATTTTGTGTTCAAAGTCAATTCTAGCTTTCGTCTCTGTCGGATTGATTTGATAATGTGTCAATCAAGTACTGAGATCCATAGTATTCAACAACACATTACCGTCAAAAACTGAAAATCTTGTACCTAAATCATAAACAATTAAAGGCGGCCAACCTGCAGAACGCTCAGAGCATCGTAAAATTTGAATCAATATTGCTCTGGATCTTTACATTCTGATTTAAGATAGCAATGAGATCAAATTCGTATTTCATCTATTCAAGTGTTATAAAGCACCAGTGAAGTACTGAGGCTGATGGTATCGACTAAGCCCTTTTCCCAAAATTACTGGTCTTGTCTTAAATCAGAAGCGAGAATGTGTATTAATATTAATTTGTGTGAAGTACATGCTACTTATTCGAGTGAGGAAGTTCTTCCCATAATCTTCTTGATGCTTTTGGTAGACCCATCTTATTTTTGCTCACCGGAGCTTTGGCAGTAAAATATGTTATTGTTTTAGTTTCAAAAATCCTTTGGTTCATTTTTTTTTTTTAAGAAAATCATTGTTAAAGATTCTTTGCGAAACAAGAAATTGGTCAAGAAAGGGAGAATTCGTGTAATTACGAACCTAAAAAATTGATTCAAGCTAGTGCAAATCCTTCACCAACAATGACAATAACTACTACGGTCTAGAAAGATATATTTAATGATAGAGACGGGTATCCAGAACTTGACGGTGGTGCTGATATGTAACAACGAGCTACACATTGAAGCACTTACCATAATTTCATGCTCACCACAGGTATTTTTCATAATCTAAGTTCAGAAAAGGCAACGACTCACTACAATAAGAGCGATCAACTTATTATCAAGCTGTGAACTAGTTTCGAAATGATCGTAGGACTTAAGTCTAACACTAAACAGAACCACCATCAGCAAACTTGTTCAAAACATGCATCTGTTTCCTACTGCTGTGTTTACTTCTTACCCGTCTAACATAAATATATTGAGAGTAGGTAGTATAAATGCACGTGGCCAGAAGTCGGTGGGGAGTCATAGTTTTAGACAGTTATTTAAATATAATAGAATCTTGTCAAAGAATTTTAAGTAGAGGCCTATGAACAAATCTCGAATGCCTTTTACATGGAATTACTACACTGTACTTACAATATGTTTGATGCATCAAGAGCAAATATAGATGTAACTGCTACACGTACACAAGGTCGATATTTTCTTATACTCGAATAATATCTTATGAAAACGTATCTCCTGATGACATTCAATGAATAACGCAACTTTGACTACTGCTATTACCACTAATTAAACAATGACTCCTACTATGAATTCTACTACTACTACTACTACTACTACTACTACTACTACTACTACTACTACTACTACTACTACTACCGCAACTGCTGCTGCAATATTCATGTCCGTACTTTTGCCACCAGAAGTACACCTATTCGATATGCATACGAATTGATAGATTTGTGACAACGACAGATTTTTGATACATGAAAATTTGGGCGAAGTTAGACAAGTGCATGTAAATTCTATGAAAGCTGGTTGATAGTAGGGACAATATTGAGGTGAGATAAGAAGGCGAATTGTCAGAATCGTTACCGCGCCGGACAAAATGGTTAGTATTTCTTTCAACTTTTTGAGTTCAGAATGTTTAGTGGCATTTCTTGCAACGACTTGAATTCATTTGCCGGTGCATTCGACATTTCATCCTTTCGCGGTTGATAAAGTAAGTATCAGCTGAACACTGATATAATCTATTTAGTATTTCCCACAAAATTACTGATCTTATGACAAAATTTGAAACCAACATTGACTTGAAATTAAACCACTCTAATTATCCGACTGTAGGTTAAATGCCTCCTTTTGAAAGGGCACATATAGTCTGGGTTATGTTTGTGTGCTCCATGAATCCCCTTCCATTTGAGAATTTCCTTGTTATTTAGTATGTATTCTTATTTCTATTTTTATCAATATGCTAGTGTGTGTTTGTTATTATAGCAGCATAATTGATCCTCTTTATATTTTTCATTTCTTTGTTTTTAATTTTTACATCATGTGTACCTCAGGCGATTAAAGGAAATTATCATCATCACCAGCACCAGCAGTAGCAACTGTAGTAGTAGGATTATTATTAGTAGTCTTTGTTGGTGTTGTCTTTGTTGTTGTTGTCTTTGTTTTTGTAGTAGTAAGAGTAGCAGCAGTTGTAGTTGCAATATTTATAGAATATTTTCAGGTATGTTTTCTAAAAATATATATCAAGCATAAAAAAATATCGACGTTGTTGTGTATTTGTTGTGTTTATTTTTGAAAAAATATTTCTATCTAAAGTATTGATAAGTAAAGAAAAATAATGATAACATATTAAAGAAATATATTATAAACCCTATTTGTGAAAACCTACTTATGAAAATAAATGGAGCCTTTTAGAAAATTAAAGTTGATTGTGATTCGGTAAACAATATGAATGATTTTTTTCTCATGATATCAATTAATAAAATATTGATGAGTTCTAAAGAATCGATTATAAATAAACAGAAACATTCACAAAATAAAGTATTGAATTTTTCTATTTATTTTCATTCCTTATCTTCAAATATATTTTATGTTATAAACATTTCCCTTATTTTATAGTATTCTCCTACTCGTTCTTTATTTTGTAAAGTACTTCTTACTTCTCGATTTTATTTTTCATGATACATATTTCCATTCGTTCTTTTCCTTCGTCTTCTGATTCTTACTGTTTTATATATTTTCCGTTCCCCCATTTTTTCACTGCTTACAATTTATTCCATCTTATACACTCTTATATACTTCAATTCGTTTTTAAACCGTGTCTCATTTCTTGATTTCTCTATTACTTCAATTTGTTCGAAATGAAATACTTTCAGTATACTTTAACAAGTTCTCAAATAATTGTCAATCAGTTAAACATTTATAACAACCATTTGGCTATTGCAATTGCTTGAAAGAAGTTGGCAACTAGGCAAGTTGGTTGAATCTCCGGAGTGTCGAAAAAATAGCTTCCGATAATTTGCTCCTTTCACTCCATATTCTAAGTTCAAATCTCTTCAAAGTCAACTTTGTCTTTCAACCCTCTGAGTTAGATGAAATATATTACCTGTCAAGCGCTGGCACCATATCTGACAGCCGATCCCTTTCCTTCATATACGCTACATTTGCCCCCAAATTAGAAAGAAATATTAATGCTTGGGTGAGAGGGAAATGAGAACAGAATAATTTCGTAGAAACGTATTTCCACAAGCTCTTAGATTTCCATCTGTCCATTAACAAGCAAAGTATTTCACATTAACATAAAAGTGTTATCAAGCAGTCCATTGAAGACAAGTCAAGTGAAAGGTTGAAATAATATCAATGTTTTCATAAGTAAAATAAATATTATATTCTACTTAAATATTTTGACTGATCGTTCAAGTAAAGTTCAAATGTTTGCGTGTATAATTATTCATAAATACATTAAAAAGATGTATATGCGTATGCTCATGTATGCGAGCACGCGCGCTTGTGTGTATGCGTGTGTGTGTATCAGCATGATTAGTTAAGTGCTAGGACTTCATTGATGAAGATCTTTTCAGAGGATAGCATCATTGCTCAATGAATTACACTGCTGTGACTTCTCAACAATATCAGTTGGGTGTTTCCTGCAGGAGAATAACTTGAAAGACAATCAGCTGAAGAAAGCAAATAGTGAAATTTCCATGGAAGTTCAAACCTGCTTCTTGTTGTGGTACACAATAACTGCAAAGGTAATGCTCCTTTAGGCAAAGGACTGTATCGTCGTCGCATCCACATTCAGTCATCAATGACACATTCAGGTGACACGTGGACCCTAAATATTCGAAAGATCTATGATCCGGAAGAGTATGCTGAATGTTGCGACAATCAGTCGAATACATTGTACTATATTTAAATAGGTCTTGCAGAACGTGCATGTGCAGAGTATCACTTACATTTATGTCACCTACATTTCCCTCTCTCTTTCTCTCCCTCCTCCTCCTCCATCTCCCTCCCTATCTCTCAGTCTCTCTATGTATTTGCTTATATATATATATATATACAAGCCCAGAGACGTTGCCGGGAGCCCCGGAAAGAGTTCTGTTCTCTCTTCTTCGTAAAGGACCGTGTCCGTAGAATTGGTGCGTCCGGAGATACCGATATACTGCTTGTAGAGCACCGCGTCTCGGGATGTTACATTTTTTTTTGTAAACATTTAATTATTAAAGTGCAAAAAATATCAGAAAAGCTATTTCTTTTCATTTTTTCAAATATATAGTGCTGTAGTACTGTACCAAGGACTTTCTATTTCTTATTCTATTGTGCATATATATTCTATATTCTTATTCTATATATATATATATATGTGTGTGTGTGTGTGTGTGTGTGTGTGTGTGTGTGTGTGTGTGTGTGTGTGTGTTTGTGTGTGTGTGTGTGTGTGTGGAGAGACATACAAACAAACAGAAATAGATAGATAGATATATAGATAGATTCTAGATAGAAGATAGAAATTCTAGATAGGTAGAAATATGGAAGGGGACAAATGTACTACATGGAAGGGAATAAGTGAACTATATAGACCCCAGTACCAGACTGGTAAATAAATTCATGGATCTTGAAATGGTGAAACGCAAAATTGCCATCAGCGGGATTTAAACAATACGCAAAGATAAAAAGAAATCCCAACAAGTATTTTGCCAGACGCGGTAAAAATTCTGACATGTCGCCTTACGAAAAGTGAGAAGAACGATTGAAAATGTGCCAAATTTTTTAGTACATCATCAGAAAATTGCTGTGTAAAACTGATTGGCAAAATATGGTCTCCTTTTTTAAGTAAAACTCTTTAGTGAGACCATGCACTATACACATTCAATAAAATATTTTCATATGAATAATTTTATGATAAAATGTGGTTTTCTTTTTTATTCTTTTCGAATTGTAAATGTTACTTTGATGAAATATGAAATAATATTTTGTTAGTAAAATCTATTTGTTTATATGAAAATATTTTTTATATGAAAGAGTAATTTTGTATCTTATTTCAAACTGCATCTCTCATTGTATTATTACTACTATTATTAATATTATTATTGTTGTAAGGTGGCGAATTGGCAGAAACGTTAGCACGCCGCGCGAATTGCGTAGCGGTATTTCGTCTGCAGTTACGTTTTGAGTTCAAATTCCGCCGAGGTCCACTGTGCTTTTCATTATTTCTTAAATAAGTACCAGTTACGCACTGGGGTTAATATAATCGACATAATCCGTTTGTCTGTACTTGCTTGTCCCCTCTGTGTGTAGACCCTTGAGGGCAATAAGGAACGTTAGCACACCGGGCGAAATGCTTAGCGGTATTTCGTCTGCCTTTATGTTCTGAATTCAAATTCCGCCGAGGTTGACTTTGATTTTCATCCTTTCTGAGTTGGTAAATTAAGTACCAGTTCTGTACTGGGTCGATCTAATTTACAGGCCCCTCCCCCAAAATTTCGGACCTTGTACATAGAGTAGAAATGATTATTATTGTTGATGCTGTTGTTCTTGTTGAGGTGGTGTGCTAGTAGAATCGTTAGCGCGCTTGGTAAAACTCTTAGTAGTATTTCTTCCGACTTTACGTTTTGAGTTCAAATTATACCGGGGTCGACATTGCCATTCATCATAAAATAAGTACCAGTTAATTACTGAGGTTGATTTAATAGATTTATCCCTTCTCACCGAAATGACTGGCCTTGTGCCAGAATTTGAATTCATTAACCTTATTGCTATTATTATTATTATTATTATTATTATTATTATTATTAGACAAGACGAAGAGCGCGATGCGATTGCAATAGCTATTTTATTGGTTGAACGATATTTCAACAGTAAGCTTGTCTTTGTCGAGTTCAAAATAAGATGTGATGAAAATTCAAAATTAAAGAAATTTAACTTTAAAGTATGAACGAGAGCAACTAGCGTCCACATGTTGATGGAAATTACATCATCAGTCTTTAAGTTTCAATTTTATAACGGGTGATAAGAAAAAGACAGGAAAAAGGAGACAGATAAAAAGGGGAAAGAAAAAAAAAGAATAGGAAAAACGAATATTCAATCAAACGGTTTTGTATAAATTTGATGTTATTCTTCTATCATTTTATTCATTCCTGCAGCGCGTGATGTTAATAACCAGCAGATATATTTCTCCTCATGCATTTTGAGAAGTAAAAGTGAAGCAGATTCTAAATATTTCCTGAAAATATGTACTTTCAAGTCTTTTTCAAAATTGCAGTCGTTTGAAGCAAAATGTTCGACAACTTCTGTCGAACAATTCTTATTGTGCCTGACATCATATCTGTGTCCGTTAAATCTTTTGTCCAATTGTTTTGTTGTACAACCGACATAAATGAAGTTGTGTCCTGTGCATAGTGCCGCGTACACCAAATCAGTATCTCTACATTTTCCAACTTCTGTATAAATCAAAATATTTCTGTTATGATTCCTGATGGAATTCACTTCACTCATGTTGCTGCACAATGAACAGGGCTTACCTCTCTTGCGGCTGTTTTGCAAGGTACAGCGTGCAAAATAGGTCTTGCAGAACGTGCATGTGCAGAGTATCACTTACATTTATGTCACCTACATTTCCCTCTCTCTTTCTCTCCCTCCTCCTCCTCCATCTCCCTCCCTATCTCTCAGTCTCTCTATGTATTTGCTTATATATATATATATATACAAGCCCAGAGACGTTGCCGGGAGCCCCGGAAAGAGTTCTGTTCTCTCTTCTTCGTAAAGGACCGTGTCCGTAGAATTGGTGCGTCCGGAGATACCGATATACTGCTTGTAGAGCACCGCGTCTCGGGATGTTACATTTTTTTTTGTAAACATTTAATTATTAAAGTGCAAAAAATATCAGAAAAGCTATTTCTTTTCATTTTTTCAAATATATAGTGCTGTAGTACTGTACCAAGGACTTTCTATTTCTTATTCTATTGTGCATATATATTCTATATTCTTATTCTATATATATATATATATATGTCTGTGTGCTCGTTTCCTTGGAATCAGAAATAGAGGTCAATAATTTTCTTATATACTTATTCCGTCTAAAGGCTACAATAGGTGGCTGAGGAAATATCTGTTTGAAATGAGGATATTTTTGTGTCACATGCTAGTAACTTCATGCAACTCTTTTGAAATACCAGCGAAATTTCGGTGCCTGGTAAACACTAAAGGAATTCTATCATCTAGCGTGTTGTGTTTGCGAAAATTATACACGAAGGTTTGGCTATCTTTGCAAATATTAGCTACTTCCTTTAATCATCATTATCATCATCATCATCATCATCATCATCATCACCATCATCATCACCGTCATCATCATCATCATCATCATCATTATTATTATTATTATTATTATTATTATTATTATTATTATTATTATTATTATTATTATTATTATTATTATTATGTTTCGCTTTTGCTTAGTAATTGTACAAGTTGACACCAAGTCTCTCCCAGAGAACTCAAGAGCCAAGAATTTAGATGTTCAAGCTGGTTTTATACCATATATTTGGTTTTGCACATAGTATTGTTCTAGAGAATGTCTGTCAAAACATAAGAAAATTAGAAGTTTGTTTTAAAAGTAATTTCATTATAAGATGATAGTCTGATGTTAAGATGACAGTGGAAGACGTTAAGTTGACAGTAAAAGGTGTTTAAAAGTATTTTGACACTGTTTACAGAATCAAATATTCCAGGGATAACATAGACAATATTTTACGTAGGACATGGGCAGTTCCCATGAGAACTATTTTTTAAATTCCATCCATTTTGGGATTTCTTGGTATCTGACCTAGGAAGAAATCAGCCCATTTTGCTATTAATCCTAGAGCAACTATGACAACTGGTATTGTTTTAGACTTGAGGTTCCATATTTTGCCAATTTCTATTTCAAGATCTTCATACATGCTCAGTTTTTGATAGGTCTTGCCAGATAAATTTAAATTTATTGGGATAGACATATCGATGAGGAATGATGATTTCTGTCTGAAGTCCTTCCATTATAATGTCTGGCCTATTTGCATCTATCTTTCTGCCAGTTTCCACGGTGCAGTTCCAGAGGAGTGGTCATTTTTACGCACTAGCGGTGGTTTGTGTTCCCATCAGTTTTTATCTTGAGGCTGGTCCAAGTTTTGCAAATTACACAATGGATATACTGTAATGCTTTATCATGCCTGTTGAGATATTTTGTAGGCGCAAGAAGACTGCACATGGAGACATGATGTATGGCTTCATTTTGTTGTTTATATACACGACATGTTGGGCTTCTGACGCACTTTAAGATGTTGGCCTGGTAGCTTTTTGTAGGTAGGCTTTGATCTTGGGCTGCTATGATAAAGCATTCTGCCTCTAATTTTAAGCCAAAAGACACTAAACATTGATGTGTAAGGGTTTTGTCAACATCAGCATTATTAGCTCCCTTTGGGTATTTGCCATGGAAACGTTTCAGTAACAATATCTAAGGCAGCAGTTTTATTTTACTATTTTTATTATTTTCATATACACACAAAAGATTATACTGTTGGGGAAAAAATCCTAACATCGAGCTACAACAAATAACCTTAGATGCCAAGAAAACTCCTAACTATCCTGGGCGTCCCTAATATCAGTTTCCTGTTACTGTACTAAACTGGGTTCTATGCCTATTTCCACTATCCATCTGTTCAAATCTTTAGGGATAGTTCCCAATGTACCTATAACTACTGGAGTACATTTTCCATAGTCTCTATAATACAATGGCTAGGTCCAAGTACTTTGCTATTTTTTCTCTATTTATTTTTTTTCCATCATTTTAGACTGTAAAGTCAATATCTGGCACATCCTATTCTCTTCATCTGTTACTACTACCACTACTACTACTACTGCTACTGCTACTACTACTACTACTACTACTACTACTACTACTACTACTACTACTACTACTACTACTACCAGACATGCCATTTAGCTTGTATTACTGTGTCAGTCTGAATGTTAATGTCCAACAACAACTTGCATTTCTTACTTTCTAGTATTATACCAGGTTAATGTTCATACCATTAATTAGTATGTTTAAATCCTAGCTTTCTTCATATCTCCCAGTGGATTGCTCTCCCTTAGTTGTCATGTCCTTTTTTGTACTCTTTCTATCCCAGCATGTTACATTCACTTACTACATGAGTAACACTTTCCTCTTTTGATTTCCATAACCTACATTAGAAATATACTTGTTTTTATTTAGGTTGGCTTTTATTAAATTAGGCCTTAATGCTTCATCATGTGCAGCTACTAACAAACTCTCTATCTCCCAATTCAGCTTTCCTTTCGGCAAACACAGCCACTACTACCATTTGCTGAAACAATCTTTGTGAATCTACCATGCAACGCCTTCTCCTGCCAGTCAGATAATTTCTCTTCTGCTTTCTGTTTTTTAACTTCGAGTGTGTTTTCATTTCCCTGTGTCTTGCTGTGAATCTAGCCTCTGTTAATATACTTTCTTCACTATAACCTAACTAGGATTCTATATCTACTCTAGCTAACTCCACGTAGTGTTCTACTGATATTAACCCTCTTCCGCCTCCCTTTCTAGGTAAGTATAATCTTGCTACGCTTACTCTTGGGTGAAGTCTCCGTTCGTATTGAATTCCTTCCTAGTTCTTCTGTCAATATTAACTTTCCCTAAGAGTGTGTCATCTGAGTATAGATCTACTTCCCATTTCTTCATGCTAAAGTTAAATAATTCTCTTATGCTGTCTGCTATACTGAATATACTCCGACACTCACTTATCCATCTGTCTGGTTTCATGTAATATGCTTTCCTATAATCTATCCATGCTATTGCTAGATTTTGGTTCTAGTTTTTACTTCATTTCGAACTTTATTATTATTATTATTATTATTATTATTATTATTATTATTATTATTATTATTATTATTATTATTATTATTATTAATATTAAGGCGACGAGATGGCGGAATCGGTAGCACGCCGGACAAAATGCTAAGCTGCATTTTACCCACGGAACGACCTCGCTGTTTATCCTTTCAGCGCTGTAAATAAGTAACAAAAGATGCGTTACACGGTGTGATTCTTTGTTCATCAGTATGTAGAGGAGACAAACTATATCGCTGATGTTCACGTTCGAATCTTTAAATTATGTTACCATTCTTCATGCAGACGATCCCGGCGAAAATTGGTTGCAATCTTTTTTCATTTATACCCTTCTTTTTAATCATGTCTTAAGGGCCTATGAACCGCAAATATCAACACATTAAAACTAATCACATTTATTAAAAAAACTAAATAAAAAATCTCTATATTGTTGGTAGATACTTAAACTCATTCTGTAAAGCACAATGACTCTTAATACATCTCAAAGCCAAAAAGTAATTCACACACACATATATACACACACATACTTATTTTATAGTACTATATATATATATACATATATATATATATATATATATATATATATATATATATATATATATATATATATATATATATATATATATATATATATATATATATATTATATATGCATACGCGGTAAGTGGTTTGAATGTTTTATTACCGGTATTGTTAAGCTGATCATCCCCCATCCCTATATAGTATTAATAACAAATGTATTGTCTGTGATATTAACCAGGCTGAAAGGATACCTTTCTCAGTGGTTGTAAATTTAATATTAGTAGTAGCAGTTTTATCTACTGTAGCCATCATAATAATTTTGATAATACGCATTAAGTACAGTAGCATCACCATAACTACAGTAGTAATTGTATTGACTGCGATGCTGTTCTTTTCTTTCTTCATTCATATTATTATTATTATTATTATTATTATGTGTAGTAATTGCGGTAGTAGCAATAGTTGGAGGAGGGGCGAGGAGAAGATGAGAAAGGAGGTGAAGGAGGAGGATAAAACTTGGATAAATAAATGAAGTACAGAAAAACTATATACCAAAAACATAAAGAAAAGTATACAGATGAATATATAAAAGTATATTTCGCCATAGAAATTTTTAAAAATCAAATTTTTAGAATAGCAACTTAGAATTCTAGGAGGCCTTTTCAATACATTGTAGAAAAATGGCAATAAAATGTCTATATCAAAAATGTACTTCTTGATTATCCTTTTCATTTCTGCAATACTGAATATCAATTTTCCTCTTCAAGGAATCAATGAAATATCTATTTTTATAAAATAAGTAAAGGAAAATAAATATAATAAATATAAATATCCTTTTTTGGTGTATATTTTATTTGTGCTTGTATGTATCCTTTTCTTTGAAAATTTTAGCCATTTATTTATTTATTTTTTTTTTTTTTCGAAAATATTATTCATTTTATTTCTCTTCATTTCATTGCGGTTTTTGTTATTTTCATTCGAATTTTACTTTTTGACATTCTGAAAAGACAAATTTATTTCTATGATCGAAAATAGAATAAAAAATGTTACATTCTTTTGAAAACTTAATATTAAAAGTAAATGTTATCATATACTACATCTTGTGTCTCAGTAAAACTGAATGTCCTCTCTTATCTTTCCCTATCTTTCTTTGCAGTTCGCTTTTTTTCTCTATATTTTTCTATGTCACTGTTTTTCTTCACTCATATTTTCTTTCTCTTACTCCTTTCGTATCCCCGCTCGCCCTTATACGCTTTCGCAATTGCTAATTCTCTTTCTTGCAATCTTTTCTCTTTCTACACTCACCAACTTTTTATAATGCAACGCTTTTCCATTGATTTCCACTCTATGCCCAGCATCCTTTTATTAACTTTTTCATTTTTCTTCTAATATAATCTTATACATGTGTCCGGTTATTTTTCTATAACCCCCACCCACTTATATATATATGTGTGTGTGTGTGTGTGTATGTGTGTGTGTGTGAGTGTGTGTGTGTGTGTGGGTGTATGTGTGTGCGTGTTTCGTGTGTGTGTGTGTGTGTGTGTGTTTCTCTCATTCTTTCCCATCTCTTTCTGAGTCACTTTGTCTTTTATGTTATAATTTCTATTTTCCTCATAATTCTTCTCATAAGTGCGAACATGCTATTACCTACTGCTCGTAAACCACACAGAAATATACTTTCTAATACCCAACCCAACTCCGAAAAATAACTCCCTTTCTCATAAAACTCAGCATTACGCACATTACACTCTCCCACATTTTTCTAAGAATTTTCGAAATTCTTTTTTCAGTCAAATATGAATCTTTCGGTAGCGTTCTCTACTTGTCTTGCATACTCATCAACATCTCACTTCTCTATCCCTTTCTGTCTCTCTCTCCCTCTCTCTTTCTCATTCTCTATCCCTCTCTCTCTCTCTCTGTCTCTCCCTTTCTCTCTCTTTCTCTCTCTTTCTCTCTCTCTCTCTCTCTCTCTCTCTCTCTCTCTCTCTCTCTCTCTGTGGATATATATATATATATATATATATATATATATATATATATATATATATATATATATATATATATATATATATATAACTTAGATAACTTGGATTTGTTTCGGCCACTATCGGCCATTATCGGCCAACTGAATAGCACCACCTGGAAAAGTCTTTTAGTTAATTATTTCAGGACACCATAGATTACTCAAGCAGAGAGTTGCTGTTGGATGAGACGTATCGATGTGGAGGTGTCTAATCCGGCATTTCCTGAAGGAATTTGTCCAGGTTCCGTTTGAAAGTTGTGGGGTCTTTTTCTGCTTTAATTTCTTTCTGGATAACATTGAAAAGAACAGGTCCATTTGCTGTGAAGAAATTGTATCGAAAGTGATCTCGACTTTGTAGGGGATGCATTGCACGGGAGCCTAGTCTTGGTGGAATTGTATACATAATACCGATATCATTTGTATAATAATTGGGGAATATTTTCCACATGGTGCAGATAATGTATCTCACATTGTGGCGTTCCAGAGAAAAGAGTTTCAGCTGTTTAAGTCGAGCCCAATAATCAAGTCCCATCATGCCATTTACTTTTTAGTGATTGATCTTTGTGGGGCTTCGATCCTCATTATGTCTTGCTTTGTAGGGGGACCACAATGGGCAGCAGTATTCGAGGTGGGGCCAAGTAAATGTGGAGAAGGGAATGATGATAGTTTCATGATCCCTACATTGAAAAGTCCTGAGGATCCATGAGCACATTCTGCAGGCAACAGCAACTTTTTTTTAATTGATGTGTACACCCCAGCTAAGGTTGCTGTCTACAATTACACCTACGTCTCTGATATCATGCGACGGTTCAACTAGGTCTCCCGACGGTAGTGTGTACGGTCGTTTGAGTGTGCCGTCTTTTCCTAAGTGGATGAGCTCAAATTTTTCTTCGTTAAACTGCATATTGTTTTTTTTTTGTTTTCTTTTTGTGTATGTGTGTTCACTGGGTTACTGCGCATAGGTCCCATTGAAGCATCGTTCGATCATATGCTCCCTTAATGGCTTTCTGAAGCTTTGAGTCATCTGCAAATATTCTAATGGTGCTATGTTCAATGGAATCTACAATGTCATTGTTATAGACAATAAAAAGAAGTGGACGCAGCAGAGTAACCTGACTTTTTCTGCTCATGAGTGGATACCATCAATCACAACATGCTGGGACCTGTTTATTAGGAAATACCTATTCCATTGAAGTAGCTTTCCACCGACTCCAGCGTCGGATAGTTTCCTTAACAATATATTGTGGTCGACTCTGCCAAAAGCCTTGCTGAAGTCAAGGAATATGACATCCGCGTTAGAGCCCTCACTTAGTGCATTTAATATGTCATCAAAGTGGTGGAGGAGCTGTGTTAGACAGTCCCTCCTACCATGAAAGCCATACTGGTTGCAATTTACAAAATGATTTTGTTCTAGGAAGGCTGTTATTGTTGATCTCAACACTCTCTCAAATAATTTGATGATGTGTGGGAATTGTGAAATTGGACTATAGTTTACAGGGAGCGATTTATTCTCCTTTTTAAAGATAGGAACGCCTGACTGGAAGAGTAAGTTTTGAGGGATAAAACCGGCATCCAGTAATTGCCTCCATAGGTTCACAAGAGACGCTGCAAGTTGCTGTCTGCATTCCTGCAGCACTTTATCATGGAACCTGTCCAGACCCACTGCTGAATCAGGTTTGATTTCTTTTATTACAGCTAGGATATCAGTGGCGCCGAATTTTATGTCAGAAAGGACATGTTGAGGATTCAAAGGAGCAAAGCTGCTTGTGTCAGCTGAATCAGGATCACTGAAAACAGAGTAGTATTGACTCCCCTTCACAAACTTAAGGACACAGTAATTGTGTCAAGGCCGACAGGTAGCGGTCCAGCTTCCTAGGGCTAAACAGCAGTAGTGTATTCCCTTATTGGGATTGTCACATTAAGTTGACAATATACTACAACTGTGTCGCTCCACTACTGCTTAAATCTCTCTGAGAGATTTAGAAATATTATATTTCTAATTTTGCTGATCAGTGAATGAACTTCACTATGATTTACATAAGTTTGTGAAGGAGAAACAGGCCTCTCGATACAGCTGGCAAGCTACTTCAGGCTGATGACGAGCAAAGACTCAGAAACATGTCCCTGAATGCTGGCTAGGCTGGGTGGGGGAGCTTGTCTCCCCTTCACAAACTTAAGGACACAGTAATTGTGTCAAGGCCGACAGGAAGCGGTCCAGCTTCCTAGGGCTAAACAGCAGTAGTGTATTCCCTTATTGGGATTGTCACATTAAGTTGACAATATACTACAACTTTGTCGCTCCACTACTGCTTAAATCTCTCTGAGAGATTTAGAAATATATTTCTAATAATAATAATATTTGATAAAAATATAAATCATCTCATTTACATGGATGATTTAAAGATCTTTGCAAAAAATGACCAACAACTCAAAGGCCTACTAGCGATTGATAAACAATTCAGTGATGACATCAGGATGCAATTTGGCCTTGATAGATGTGCAAAAGCTACCTTTATCAAAGGAAAAATGACAAATACATCTAATGTGAACCTTGACCAGCAAAATGTCATAAAAGAGTTAGAACCGGCGGAGAGCTACAAATACCTAGGGGTAATTGAAGTGGACAATATCAAGCACTCAGTGATGAGGGAAAGGATCAGAAGAGAACGTTATCGCAGGGTGAGAGCAATACTGAAGACAGAGCTGAACGCGAGAAACAGGATCGAAGCGATCAATGCTCTAGCCATACCAGTCGTGACTTACAGTTTCAATATTGTTAACTGGTCAATTACTGAAATATGTAATGTTAACAGAAAAATACGAAAACTGTTGACAATGAATAGAATGCACCACCCTAAGGCAGATATAGAACGTATTTATCTGCCAAGAAAAGAAGGAGGCCGAGGACTTCTGCAGCTGGCATTATCAATGAAGGTAGCCACAATTGGCCTAGACACCTATCTGAAAAACTCTGAGGACTGGATGCTAAAACTTGTCTTAAAACATGAAAGCAAGAAAGCATCTTACTCAGTAACAAAACAGGCAAAGGAATATCTAAGTGAACTCCAATTGCAACAAATTCAAGAATTAGACGAACTAGAAACGCCTGCAGAAAAGCTAAGCGCTTGAAAACCCGTGCTAAAATTGCTGCCTTAGATATTATGACTGAAAAATGGCATGGAAAACCTCTCAATAGCAAATACCCAAAGAGAGCGAATAATGCAGATATTAACAAAGCCCATACCCACCAATGGTTAATGTCCTCTGGCTTGAAATCAGAAACAGAGGGGTTTATCATAGCAGCCCAAGATCAATGCCTACCTACAAAGAACTACCAGGCCAACATATTAAAGAACGGCAGCTCCCCATTATGTCGTATATGCCAACAACAAAATGAGACCATCGATCATGTTGTCTCCATGTGCAGTCTGCTTGCGCCTACAGAGTATCTCCACAGGCATGATAGAGCTGCACAATATATTCACTGGGTAATATGCAAAAACCTGGACTTGCCCCATGATAAAAACTGGTGGGAACACAAACCACCCCCAGTACTTGAAAATGATCACATTGCACTCCTCTGGAACTTCACCATTCAAACTGACAGAAAGATAGACGCAAATAGGCCAGACATCATACTGAAAGACTTCAGACAAAAATCATGCCTCCTCATTGATATGACTGTCCCAATTGATATAAACGTATCTGTCAAGGCCTACCAAAAAACTGAGCAAATATAAAGATCTTGAAATAGAAATTAGCAAAATGTGGAATCTGAAGACGAAAACAATACCTATTGTCATAGGTGCCCTGGGAATGACAGCGAAACGGGCTGATTACTACCTAGCTCAGATACCAGGAAACCCCTAAAATGGCTGAAGTTCAAAAGATAGTGCTCATGGGAACTGCCCATATCCTACGTAAAATACTATGTGATCTCAAATTTTAAAGCAAACACATAATTTTCTTATGGTTTTTTAAACATTCACTTGAACAAAACTGTACAAATTCAAATATATGGTACCCTAGGCATAACACCTACATGAACTTCTAACTTGTTGTCTCTTGAGGTCTCTGGGTGCGACTTGGATCCAACTTGTACAAATGCAAAACAAAAGTCAAACATAAAATAATAATAATAATAATAATAATAATAATAATAATAATAATAATAATAATAATAATAATAATAATAATAATAATAATAATAACTACGATCTACAAAGCCTTTACTGCAATAATATAACTACGATCTACAAAGCCTTTACTGCAATAATATCGCTACGATCTACAAAGCCTTTACTGCAATAATATAACTACGATCTACAAAGCCTTTACTGCAATAATATCGCAGAGAGTGAGTAAACACCTGGAAAATAACAACCTGTTTCCAGAAGAGCAGAAGGGATGCTGCAAGGGCTCATACGGCTGTAAAGATCAATTATTGATCAATAAAGCCATAACTGAAGACAGCCGCAGAAAGAAGAAAGGCCTCAGTATGGCCTGGGTGGACTACCAAAAGGCTTTCGACAGTGTTCCCCACACGTGGATTCTGGAAACACTAGCCATAAACAAGGTGGCACCAATTATCATAAAATACATAGAGCACTCAATGAACAAATGGCAGACAGTGCTACAGCTCCAAACAAAAGAGGGACTTGTGAAAACGAAAGCCATCCCCATTAGAAGAGGAATATTCCAGGGAGACACGCTCTCTCCACTCCTGTTCTGCCTGGCACTCACACCTCTAACAGAATTGCTAAATAGAACTGGATGCGGTTACAAATGCTATGGAAAAACAGTCAGCCACCTTCTATATATGGATGACCTAAAATTATATGCAAAAAACGACAAAGAGCTAGAAACACTACTACAGACAGTACACGGCTTTACCAAGGAAATAGAAATGAAATTCGGATTAGAAAAATGTGCCAAAGCAACCCTGAAAAGAGGAAAATTAGTTAAAAGTAGCAATATAACACTAGATAAAGCCAATGAAATAAGAGAACTAGACGAAAGCCAACCATATAAGTATTTAGGAGTCAATGAACTAGATAGGATACAATATACACAAATGAAAGAAAAAATAAAGAAAGAGTACTATAGACGAGTTAGATCAATACTAAAAACAGAGCTCAATGCTAAAAACAAGATAATGGGTATCAACACTTTAGCTGTCCCAGTTATAAGCTACAGCTACAACATCCTTAACTGGACACTAAACGAACTATGTAAAATAGACAGGAAAACAAGAAAAATAATGACAGGATATAGGATGCACCACCCAAAATCTGACATAGAAAGGCTATATATACAACGCACAGAAGGTGGCAGGGGTCTTATACAGCTAGAAAACTATTATAAAATAACCACCATAGGACTGCAAAAATACCTACTCCAGAAGCAAGGGAAACTAATACAAATAGCCACAAAACACGAGCAAAACAAAAAACTGTTTTCAGTATTTAAGGAAGCTGACAAATACAAACAAGAAATCAATCTACCTAACAAATACGAAGAAGAAGAAGAAGAAACAACAAAAGCTATAAAACAAATGAAATCCAAACTAAAACTAGAACAGCAACGGACCATGATAAAACGATGGCAAGAAAAGCCCCTACATGGTAAATACTGGGCTAAACTAAATGCGAAAGAAATAGACAGAGAAAAATCCCAGCAATGGCTGAGAAGCTCAGGACTCAAAGCAGAGACTGAAGGATTTTTAATTGCTGCACAAGACCAAAGCCTCCCCACCAGAAATTACCAAAAACACATAATGAAAAGAAATATAACAAGTAACTGTAGAATATGTGGAGATCGACAAGAAACAATAAATCATATTATCTCTGGCTGCCCAGTCCTGGCTAAGAAGGAATATATTCACAGACACGACAGAGCGGGGACCTATATACACTGGAAGCTATGCCAACATTATGGAATAGCAACAGAAAAAAGATGGTATAAACACACGCCAGAAAAGGTCACAGAAAACGAGAAAGCAACCATACTCTGGGATATGCCAATACACACAGATAGAGAAATTAAGGCGAATAGACCAGATATAGTTGTCAAAGATCATGAAGGAAAAAAATGCCTTCTAATTGATGTTTCAATACCAGCAGATGACAACGTTTCTCTAAAAGAAATGGAAAAACTTTCAAAATACAAAGACCTGGAAATAGAGATAACTCGAATGTGGAATCTAAAAACAGAAACAATTCCTATCATAGTAGGTGCCTTAGGTATAATAAAAAAATATTCAGACAAATACATAACAAAAACACCAGGACTTACAAATATATATAACATACAGAAAATTGCACTACTGGGTACTGCACACATTCTACGCAAAACACTTTCAATACAGTAAACATAAGAGCACCACAGCAAACCACAGCACATACCCAAGGCGCACAGAGCTGCGCTCGGTAGTGAAGTGAAAGCACGTTATAAAAATAAAACTACTGAATAATAATAATAATAATAATAATAATAATAATAATAATAATAATAATAATAATAATAATAATAATAATAATAATAATAATAGACAAGACGAAGAGCAAGATGCGATTGCAATAGATATTTTATTGATCGAACGATATGTCGACAGCAAGCCTGTCCTTACCGACTTGAAAAGAAAAAGTTGTGAAAATTCAAAATTATAGAAATTTAAATCCACAGTTTGAACGATAGCAGACACGTTGATGGTATGACATCTTCAGTCTTTAAATTTTAATTTTATTACTGGCGTAAAGAAAAAGACAGAAAAAGAAGAGAGAAAGGAGAGAAAAAAGAAAACGAAAGAGAATATTTAATCAAACAATTTGGTGTAAATTTGATGATATTCTCATTTTATTCATCCCTCCTGGGCGTGATGTTAATAACCTGTGAACATATTTGTCCTCATGCATTTTGATTACTGAAAGTTTTGTAGACTCAGAATATTTTCTGAGAATATGCACTTTCAACTGTTTTCCAAAATTCCAGCATTTGAAGCAAACTGTTCGGCAAGAAAATCCATCACACTAGAGAATACGTCGGTCATCAATTTATCTAAACTAAAACGTTCACCCGACGATGTCTCAGTCCTGGAGCTTGGGCTGAGTTATTACAGAAGCACTAAGAATTTCAGCTTGGGCTGAGTTATTACAGAAGCACTAAGAATTTCAGCAAGAATAAGAGCTATTTCAGTTTGTCTGCCATCACAATCTGAAGGAAATTTTTTTTTTTTTAATAATAATTGATGACAAGGAGTCAGAAAACCCTATGCTTACTGAAAAGAAAAATGATAATGTTCGAATCTGGTATAATTAGATTGAAAAGAATCCCAATTGGTATCCAGATAAAGTTTGGGATGGACGTTCACAAGCACTACTGGAATTTCTTGAATCTTGTCAGACAGGCAGTAGGGAGAGTCTTAAATCAAGTGGTAAGAAATCCTGGAATAACATCAAAAATTCCCAACGTTACGCACTCCGACGTCTAGCTAATAACAATTCTATTGTCATTACAATGGCAGATAAGGGAGGTCATATCGTAATTATAGACAAAAGTAAGTATATTTAGTTTTGTCAAGAAGTTTTAAATGACAAAACTTCATATGAAGAATTACCTGACGACCCAAACCCCAATTACAGAGAGAAAATGACAAATAATTCTGGAAATGGAGGAAAACAATTTCTGTAATAAGTCCGAATCCAGGATTTTATGGTCAGTAAGAAGAACACCTGTGTCTTAATGTCTTGCTGAAATACACAAATTTACAGCGGATATGAATGTTGTATAACCAAAAATTCGGAATGACAGGATGGCTTTCGACTCCCTGTAGTAAAAAGATCCCTATATTCGGGATACTTTTGATTTTGTGTCTACTCAATAGCTTTTTTAAGCACCGAAGCCATGTCGAAAACTGTATTTTGGTAACCATGGATGGTTCTTCCTTATATCCCAATATTGACCACAATGAAGGTGTAGAAGCATTCAGGAATGCCTTCAAAAACAGTCAAACAAAAGTATTCTATCAATTTTTTTCTGTAGTTTATTGAGGTTCGTTTTACAAAGAAAATTAATGAAGTTTGGACAAATTTTTACCACCAGACGAGGTGTTGCACCAAGGGTACCCCCATAGCAGTTAATTTCGCTAATGTCTTCATGAGGAAATTCGAGACACAGTTACTGAAAACATTCCCTACGCGGTCATGCACCAATACTCTCGTTACGGTTCATTTATGGCGTCTTTTTGTTTGGGAATGATCACAGGGTAGATTAATTTACTTTTTGCATTTATTTGACTGTTATGCTAAAATCTATGGCTATAAGTCCAGCATAAAATTTATGCCTAGTTTTTCAAAAACTAACGTTGTATTATTGTACACAAAAGTTAAGTTTTTTCTGGAAGCAGAATAGTGACGGAGTTATTTTGCAAGCCAAAATCATCCCACAGCTAATCTCCCCCCCACCGCTCCGATTATCCGCGTGACATAAGTCGGTCAAATCCAAAGTCCCAATTTCTGAGGATAAAACGGATTTGTAGGAGATTACGGGAAACATACAAATGCTTTTGTACACCATTATGTCAAACGCGGTTACAGTGAATCACGATTAAAAGAAAGCAAATGAGATAGCTAAAATTAGCAAAGAAAGTCAAACCTTTACGCATAACTTTAGCAAACACAATACAACATATGATTCACTGGCACCGAAATTTCGCTGGCATTTCGAAAGTGTTGCTTGAAATTTACCAGCATATTGCGGGAAAATATCCTCGTTTCAAACAGATATTTCCTCAGACACCTAGTGTAGCCTTTAGAGGGAATGAAAATATAAGAGAACTATTGACCTCTATTTCTGATTCCAACGAAACGAAAATTGGAGTATTTTTACGCTATACTTTGCAAAACAGTCGCAAGAGATTTAAGCACTATTCATTGTGCAACAACATGAGTCAGGAGAATTCCATCAGGTATCATAACAGAAATGTTATAATTTATAGAGAAGGAGGGACATGTAGAGATTCCTATTTGGTTTTAAAACATAAAAGAATAAAAAAAAATATCCCGTTTTTCTAATCTTTCTTAGTATTTTATGATATGCATAATATATAAAATACATTTAATGAATATGTTACTTATTTTAACTTCTATCTCACTTTTTAATAATGTACTCGGTATATCTCTTACACCTTACAATTTCACTGTCTTTCCTTTGAAAATGGCTTAATTCAAATATGTTCTTTGTACATTTTTCTTTTTGTGCATTATGAAACACCTTTTCGAATATATTGTTTTAATCTACTATCTCTGGTATGATTGTTCATTTAAATCTATACTTTTCTCCTTATCTTTCAATGAACTGTTAAGCATATGAATTCCCTCGAAATACCTATTTCAAAACTCCATGATTATTATTACTTCATCTATTCATTTCATTAGTTCCATAAAGATATAGCCGTTGGTATTAATGTTTTTAATAGGTTACGTATAGCAATATATAACACAACTTAAGTTTCTGCTGAACATATATTACTAGACTGCTTTGATACCCGATTAAAAGTATTTGTCTTTATCACTATATTACATTTTAAAATGCTTAGGATTCGAAGGCGGAATGTAAAGTAGCAAATTTGTAGCAAATTGCGGAGTAATTATCCCATGCGTTCTTTACGGCGATACAGTAATACTAAGATATTTGGATAAACAAATGTTAATTTTCCAATCCATTATCCTTCCAGGTCAGTTCTCATTAAATATTCCGGTAATCAAACGCATTACAATGAAGGCTGCCATGTATTACACACACACACACATTTAATTAGAGAATATGGTGAACTGGTGAAGGGATGGTTGCACCCAAGGAAATATTGGTTCAATACCTAGTATTTTAGGCGAATGGAATTCGCTTAAAACAATAGGCATACATAAAGCATATAGCTTATATCCACTTAAAAGAAAAAATAGAAGGAAGATTAGGAATATAATAATAAACAATTATTAACTTCCTAATCTCCGTTTTCTTTTTTTCTTTGTATATATATATATGTATATATATATATATATATATATATATATATATATATATATATATATATATATATATATATATATATATATATATATATATATATATATATATATATATATATATATATACATAATCAAAATAAGCAACAACGATATCCAAAGTTAATGTAGTACGATCGATTCATGCGACTCCATTTATTTAAGCAACGTGAACATTACATCAAATGTAAAATGCAGAGCAATCCTCAGCTGCACAAAATATAGAAATTTACTGAAATTTCATTTCAGCAGAAAGACATATATTTGTAACTACATTTAAACTCTCCAAGTAGAAAGGAAGAATACAAAAAACATTTGACTTAGCCATACAATACATGCTAGTAATTAATTCTAAGCAGATTTTTAACTGTCACTGCTTTTGTTTGTCTTTTTGTTTCATCTCATCAGACCTAGTGATTCAAAGCTGAAGAGGGCACCAGCATGTTCTTTATAGTTAAAGAGAAAGAGGTAAACAATATACATGGATGATATGGTTATAAAATTTATTTGAGTTTAGTGACAAACTACTATATGTTGGTGGGGTACTTAAGTACCATATTCACCTTGAATCAATATATATATATATATATATATATATATATTTAAACATCCTGTGATATAGTGTTCAGTATACCATTTCTTATTGTAAAGTGTTACAGTGTGATTTGAAATGATGTTAATATTATTTCCTGCAAGACAAACGCTTCTGTATACGCTCTGTTGTTGGTTCATGAATACTCAAAGTTAAATTATTTATTGCTTAAGGCATGGGCATAGGACTACCTCTGTGATATGTTTAGAAACATCAACTGTTTGCCAGTAGCTCTGTTATGAAATGAGCCATATATGATTTCTAGTTTCACTGAGAATTTTCAGGCGTTATAATTCCCTATGATGTGGAGATCAATTGCAATTGCATTCAACCAACAGATTGTTATATTGATACTGAAATGTTTCCCGTAACATGTTCAAATTCCTCTTTGCTTGTTTCAGATAAGTAACGATTTTTTGGATGACTTGGTCTACGATCGTTTATTGAAAATTTTGAAAAGATAAAATGACTACCGCACGGTGTAATTTAGACAAAGGATAATCATGTCCCAAGAAAATTCAAGTAAACTCAGTGTTTTTCTTCACAAAAAAATTGGTTTGCTACTTCACAAGTTCAATTGCGATAGTACAGATAACTCCAGTAAAAACATTAAAAAGTATGGACTTTAAAAATGCAAGCACACTATATACAATGACTGCGTATTTTGTAAAAAAATGTTTGCAGTCTTATGCTCAGTGTATGTAAATTAAATGGATAATAAAGTACCTATCGGTGTATAGTTCTTGTTCACTCTAAACACTAATACTTTCAAACCTCTATATTTGTCTGATTACATTTATCATAAAATTTTATCTTTTTCTGTGTTAATTTCTATCGAAATCTAAGCCTGCAGCCTACAAATACTAAGTTTCGGGGACGTAAACACACCATTATCAGTTGTCAAGCGATGTTGGGGGGACAAACACAGACACACAAACATACACACACACACACACACACATACACACCACACACACACACACACACACACACACACACACACACACACACACATATATATATATATATATATATATATATATATATATATATATATATATATATATATATATATATATATATACACATATATATATATATATAACAACACACCTTCCCCGAAAATACTGCCGTACATATCCACATACAACCCCAGAAACAAAGAAGCCTTCACCATCATCACCCAAAATATACCAATGCTACATAAGGACCCCCAAATTAAAGGAAATTTTACACACACACAAAATCATTAAAAGCCACAAACAACCAAAATCCCTGAAAAAGATCCTCACAAAGGCAAAATTATTTTCCAAAATAACAGATGCGAAAGTAAAAAAATGTGGTCGACCAAATTGTGCAACATGCCCAAATATTCTAGAAGGTTCAGAATTCCTCTTCAAAGAGGGACACAAATTCAAAGTTAAATCTGACTTTACTTGTGCCTCAGAAAACCTTATTTATGTAATAAAATGCTCGGGCTGCCACGAGAACTACATAGGGTCCACAGGAATATCGCTCAGACGCAGATGCACTCTGCATCGACAGCAGATTGCATGCCCAGAATACCGAATGATACCTTTTAGTGAACATATTGAGAAATGCGCAAAACAAATGCTACCACAATTTATAATCTTTCCTTTCTATCAATGTGCCATTAGAACACCAACACAGATTAGATTAAATAAGGAAACCTTTTTCATTCAAAAATACAAACCCAAACTTAACCATTGCTAACACATTTAAATAAGGAAATTCATCACCCCACTGAGAAAAAGGGAAAAAAATATAGAACAAAACCATGGTAAATTAATCAAATTCGACCACCTCCTAGATTTCGATTATCTCCCCTATACCGGAAGAAATCCCTAATTACCTCCCCCTATCTAGAACTCTTCTTTTTCAGACAGGAGCGAACACGTTACAATGAAGTAGAGAAATTTTAAAAGACAACACAAAACCGGTTATTTCTCCAAATACAATGTTTATATACCAAAAAGATTTTATAACATTATCTTATATACATATATATATATATATATATGTATATATATATATATATATATATATATATATATATATATATATATATATATATATATATATATATATATATATATATATACATATATAGGACGGGCTTCTTTCAGTTTCCGTTTACCAAATTCACTCACAAGGTTTTGGTCGGCCCGAGGCTACAGTAGAAGAAACTTGTCCAAGGTGCCACACAGTGGGAATGAACCCGGAACCATGTGGTTGGTAAGCGAACTACTTACCACACAGCCTGCGACAGATGCACTCCAAAATGTCCGACAGGATAAATTATGATCAGCAATGCATCCATCTTATCAGGAAGGATATAAATAACATACTCATCAAACAGACATGTTAACAGAAATACAAAGTATATAATTTAACGTATTTATATTCATATGCACACACGTGTACATGCACACAAATATATGAGGTATAAATATAGACATTATATACCTACAAAAAAACCTATACAAAGGTATATACATAGACACGCATTAATATACATACACCTAAATACATGCATATGCATATATACAACTATATACACATGCATACATCTATATATATGAATATATATATATATATATATATATATATATATATATATATATATATATATATATATATATATATATATATATATATATATATATACATATGCAATATATTTTCCCATATATAAATATGTACATAAATATATACATATACACACAAATGCACATACATATATATATATTCAAATACATACATACATAGGCAGAAGTATATTCACAGATATATGCATATATATCTATACATATACTCGTACGTATTCTCGAGGCAACAACATAGAAAAATACTTATGCTAAAGTGTACGTTTACGATCACATATTTATATACAGAAACAAAGGATCATAGACATCCACAAGAGCATACACATCCCGAGACATTGATAGATCCAAGCACATAATTGTATACACATTGACACACTTACTTCAGCACATATACGTTATTGTTCATTCAAAAAATGCTTACATACGAACAGAGGACGCTAGAAATTTAAAATAACGTTATCGAAACGAACAGGATATTGTGATAGAAGGAGATGTATAGAAGGATTGGGAGAGGGAAAGAAAGGAAAGATAAAACAAAGTAAAATAGAGAGGAAGAGAGAGAGGGGGAGAACAACGGGCAAATTGTAAATATGGAAAAATACATGAAAAGAATGGAAAGAAGAAGAAGAGAGTGGTGAAATTATGTGAAGTAAGATGAAAGAAGAATCAAATGAAAATTTGCAGAAATCATTATTAGGTTATGGAAGGCCACACACATACCAAAACACGGACAAACACAAACACACTATAACAAGCCCATACACAAACTTACTAAGCACATATAAATCATTGTGCCCTCCAAAATATGCATACGTATGTGATGTGTGAGTATAAACATTATATACCTACAAAAAGAACACAAATGTATACAAACATATACATAGATACGGATTAATATACACACATACACATAAATACATACCTATATATATATATATATATATATATATATATATATATGTGTGTGTGTGTGTGTGTGTGTGTGTGTGTGTGTGTGTGTATGTGTGTGTGTGTGTGTGTGTGTGTGTGTGTGCGTGCGTTTGAGTGTGTGTATGGTTGGTATTTACAAAAAACATAAACAAAATAAAAGACGAAGACGGGTGTGTAAACAACAAACGTGTATTAGTTTAACACTTTGCGAAGTGAAAAGGTCTTTACCTTTCGAGCCTACGCTCTTCAACAGAAGTGAGAGAAAGTAAAAGGCTTAGTGGCTAGCGATCAATCATGGCGAATGCCGGAAGATGTGGTCAGAGAGGAGAGCTAGGATGAAGGCGAGATAATAAAGTAGCAGCGATACCAAAGCGAATGTGCGCGTGTGAGTGTATGTCAAAGCGTGTATGTGCGTGTGGATAGGGGCTGGTGACTTTGACGTGTGCGTGTGTGCATGTGTAGGTGTGTGGCTGATGGTGTGGGAGGTGGGTAGAGGTTAGTGCTAGTGTGTGCGGGGTGGTGTGATGTGGTATGATGTTGTGTGGTATGGTGGTGTGTGGTGTGGTGGTGTGTGGTGTAGTGCGGTGGTGTATGGTGTGGTGTGGCATGATGTGGTTTGGTGTGGTGGTGTTGGGGTGTGAGGAGGCAGGGTGGGAGAAGCAATGATGGGGTTTGGTTTGGGATAAGGGTTAGGGTGAATGTATAGGGGTGGGATAACGGTGGAGGGGTGATGATTAAAGGAGAGCGTGGAAGGGGGTGACGATGAAGGGAGAATGTAGGTAGGAGTGAAGAAGAGAGGAAGTGGGTAGCAGTGAAGAGAAGTGTCAGAGCAAGAGAGGAGAGGTGGTGGCAATGAAAGGAGGAAGTAGGTGTTAGAAGAGAGGAGAGAGTAGGGGTTAGATGAAGAGGGGATGAGATTTGAACCCATGTGACGCAAAGGAGCGAAGAGAGAAGATTAATTCCTTATTTACATTATTTACGTTTGACGGAATAAGCCGGGTTGCGAGTTGGGTTAGGGAAGAAACTGTGGACCAGGAGATCACGTAGGTTTGATGCAGGGGAGGGGTCAGTTAGGGAGGATCTGCGAAGTTGAGGGGTCAGACTGGAGTCGCTGGAAGGCTCGCAGAATGGTGCGTTGGAGAGGTAGTGTGGAGGGGTGGTAAGTGAGGAAAAACGGGACACGGGCGACGGCGGGGCGGGTGTGAGTGAGAGAGCAGATGCGCGGTCCACGAAACGGGCTCTAGAAAGGGCGGTGTGGATAGTGGTGAGGGGATATCCACGTAGGATGAAGTGGCGAGCCATGAGTTGCGACTGAGTCTCAAAGTCATGGTTGTTAGTGTAGAGCCTGTGCAGAGGGAGGTATTAGGAAAAGAGGATGGAGAACGCACACACACACACACACACACACACACACACACACACACACATATATATATATATATATATATATATATATTCAAATGTATACATGCATAGGCAGAAATCAGAAATATACTCACTGACATATGCATATATACCTATACATATATTCGTAGATATTCTCGCGGCAACAACATAGAAACATACTTATGCTAAAATATACGTTTATGTTCACATATTTATACGCATAAAGAAACGATCACGAGAGCATGCACAACCCCAAAACATCGATAGACCTAAATACATACTTGTATACACATACACACACTTACTTAAGCACATATACGTTATTGTTCATTCCCAAAATACTTTCATACAAACAGGGAACGCTAGGAATTTAAAATGACGCTATCGAAACAAACAAGATATTGTGAGAGAAAAAGATTTATAGAAACATTAGGAGGATGAAAGAAAGGAAGTGTAAAACAAAATGAAAATAAGAAAGAGAGAGAGACGGGGGAGAGGAGCGGACAAATATTAAATATGAAAGGAAATGCATGAATTGAAAGGAGAGATAGTGTGTCGTATAGCCAGCTAGAAACGATGATTCTTTGGCAAAAACAACAGTAACATCATTCCTATCCGGACAGCCACATTATGTTGGCAAATAGCTATTACGTTAAAGAATTGTTGCTGAATGTCTCTCTTTGAGAGATTTATAAATAATAACAATAATATATATACCTCCATATTTAGTATTTTTTAAAATTGTATGTTACGTTGCAACTCCAGTTTCACGACACCGCGATCTAAACACAAGAACTTATTGCACTCGAGTTTTCGGTTGGAATTAAGTTCGTACTGTGTCGAACCATTCAGGTTCGATGTTAACCAAACTAGTTTCTTACACACAGGTTGGTCTGTCTGTATGTATGTTGTTGCGTTGAAATTTTTCTCTCTAGAGCAGGTAGACGTTATATATATATATACATAAATACATACGTACATACATACATATATACCTACTTACATACATACATACATACATACATACATACATACATACATACATACATACACACACACGCACATACCTCCTTGCTCTACTTTTGTAATACTGAATATTCTTGTCCGCTCTTCAATCAACACACACATTTAACTGATGTAGTTCTTCCTATAAAGATTGCTACTACTTCCCCATCGCTTTTACCCCCACAGATCACTTTATACTAAATTTACAACTTGATTTCCTTCCACGTACAATGTGATAAAATCACAGATATTCACCCCTACTTAACATTCTACATTGCTCACTCAATTCTCTGTTTTCCTTCAAGTCTTTGTACGATGTAACACAAACCACTATCCTTTTTATTTGCAAAAGACATTTCTCCTAAACGTCCATTGTATCTTATATACGGCAGCTGTACTCGGTGTATTAATTCTCTCCTTATATTAGCATCTACAATTTGATTCATTATATGTTTTCCTATACTATGGATAAATCTATATAATAGTGCCCTGTACAGATATACGAGTACATACACACACACACACACACACACATCTTTGCGCACACATACATACATAAATACATATATACACATATACATGCATATATATCTGCATGCATGTATGGAGGTATGTATGTGCTGATAGATAGATAGATCTCTAGATAGAGAGAGAGGCTGAGATAGATAGATAGATAGATAGATCGATAGATAGATAGATAGATAGAGAGATAGATAGATAGATAGAGTGTGTGTGTGTGTGTGTGTGTGTGTGTGTGTGAGCGAGAGAGAGAGAGAGAGATAGAGAGATAATGAAAGAACGTGTCAAAATCGACTCTGACAGGAGGGTATATCTCATGCATAATCTAATTCCATAAGGTGCCCATGTAGCAATTACAAGCATTCTCTCTTCTGATATCTGACGCAAGACGTGTAACAAAAGGAGATTGTGACCCCTGGGGGTTCTGGATAGCTGCTTTAGCACTGACATACTATATTTTTAGCATTTCCGGATCTATTTTAAAACGGGGGCACCAGTTTTCATTTATGTTTTATGTAGTGTTTTTGGTACCGAAAGACTTTCAAACTTCGTATACTTATCTATTTTGTGTTATAGAACAGAAAAAAATTTTTGTATTCGAATTTATTTCATGTAAAAAATTGTCTTATTTCGATAATTTCTACTAATCACTGACGTCTATTCAGTTGAAAACAGTTAGCGCTGTAACGGTGTATATCGTATTAATCCCCTAACCCTAACCGTAACCCTAACTAGACTGTTAACCGTAACCGTAACCCTAACCCTAACCCTAAAACTAACCCTAACTCTAGAATCCGAACTCTAAAATTGTTACACACACAGATACGCACAACGTAATTTATTATATAAACAATATATGTGTATAAATTACGATTAAACTGGATGAAATATGTCACAGGGAATAACATATTTATGACCGCCAAGCAATAACTCTATTCAGCTGAATAGACGTCAGTGATTGATTGAAATTACAGAAATACGACAACTTTAACATGGAATAACTTGCGATGTACATTTTTTTGTTAAGAAGACTAAGAGTAAAAGATGTTTTATATGACACATTCTACCAGTGTCCCAAGTTTCAAAGTGTTTCGTTAGTGTTTCGTTAAGAAAATACTGGTGCCCCCGTTTTAAAATAGATCCGCATTTCCAAAATGATGAGAGGCAAAATTAGCTTCAGTATGAATTAGAACTCAAGTTCCAGATATTCAGAAGAATTACACAACGTATTATATCACATACTCCAGCGATTTTACCAACTGACCACGTTACAGACACATACAGACACTTAGATACGCACCTTCAAAGCTGTCGCGCACAAGCGCTTGCACAGACGCGCATGCATAAACATACACGCATACACACGCAAGCACATACATATATACGTGTGTGTGTGTGTATTCCGCACATGTTCTGAGTCTTTTTCCAGAGTTAATGTTCACAGTTTAAAGCGTATGAAAACATTCGAATTATACATGTGAATGTTTGTGTGTGTGCATCTGTACATATATGTGTGTGCGTTTGCGTGTGCGCGTGTATGTGTATGCTTACATGTACATATGTATTAACATATAAATATATGCATATTATAGATACGCATGTGTATATACGTATTCATATGTATGTGTGTATGTATGTATGTATGTATGTATGTATCTGACCCTTGTATGTATGTATGCATGTATATGCACATGTAAGTGTATTTGAATGCATAAAGATTAACCGACACATATGCGTCAATTTATTTCTTTTTCTTTCCCAAATTCGTAAATAATACAATTTTTACAATACGTATGCCTATTTTTGTTGTTGCTTCCTACACTTTTTTTGTTAGACACAAAGAAATAATAAGCAACAATATGAGATATACGATGCACTGAACGAAAAAAAAAGAAAATGAACAAAAAACAAACAAAGGAGCATGCTCATTAAAGAAAACATTTCTCTCTGTCAATATATTAGAAGTAAAAAATTAAATAATATCAATATCACCGTTATTGTATTTTTATCAAGTAGATATTTTTTCAGAACGTATTATTATTTCGATATTCCAGTATTTTCCTAAGTATATTTATAACAGCCCTTTCTACATGATTATTTATTTAAGCAGCTAATATTAATGCATTAAATAAATCAATAATGTTTTCCTTCTCTTCTTATTATTCTTTTCATTTTAGAAATATTGCTTTATTTGATATTCCTATAGTTGAATTCCGTAGGTCAACTGCTTTCAACGCATTTACAGCGTGGGTTGAGACTTAGAGGTTTCAAGCTGTTCATTATTTACAATATTCTATAGTAACCATTGAGGATCCTAACTGCTTAATTACACTTACGTGGGTGTAATAAAACCATTTTTTTTTATGTTAGTTAATTGCACTGACAATTTTCGAGTACATGCAGGTGTGATTTTGAATATATCGTTCTAGTACTTTTAATTAAATTGATATTTACATATATTTCAGATATATAACGCGTGAATTATCTTCATAAATATGTGAATATAATTCTTTTGTATCTTAGGATATTTCTCCACTATAATAACAATTCAATACTGCCATTTTATACACATTCTGTCTTCACGAGGCACAAAACAATCAGAATTATATGATAAACTGTGTTGTAACACTAAGTAGTTCTTCTCTTTGGATGTCATCAAGTCTATGTTGTATATCTTTTAAATTTTGCTATGGAGAATGTAATTTCAGAAATATTTGGCTGTTATTTTTGTCAGTTCAAGTGATTACCTAGCAAACCTATGTTGTCGCTTCTCTCCAGTTATGGGTATCGGCTAAAAAACTATCTGAATTCTAATAACTTTCAGACGGAATTACATCTTCATAGTATTTGTATAGCAGTATCCAGGTGAAGTGGTAAACCCTATAAAGAATCTTTAAGAGTTTCAATTAAAGTCTTTGTATCATCGTGATCGAGGATTATTTCCCACATGATTCTAAGTATGTGGGAAATATTTGATTATGTAGACAAGAAGTAATCTCAATTCCGATTACATGCCTGAAATTTATTGAAAAGCAAGAGAATACGTGCTGAACCGTTCGTTTCACGATACATTCTATACTTACGGTTATCGTTGATATCAATAACGTTAATATGTCAATTTGTTCTTTTTGTACATACATGTCATGTGTCAAGAAGTGAGATGCAAAGCGAGAGAGAGGAGGATAGAGAAGGAGTAAGAGACACAGAGAAAGGCAGTGAGAGAGATAATGAAAGAGACGGCGTTCGTTTTGTGTCTTCAGATGTTTCAGAAAGGAAGTAAGAGAGAAAGAGAGAGGAAAAGAGTGATAAAAAAAGAGATAGAGAGAGAGAGTGACAGAGACTGACAGAGAAAGAAAGTGAAAGAGACCGTGAGTGGTGACGGCGTTCGCTTTGTGTTTTTAAATGTTTCAGAGAGGAAGTAAGAGAGAAAGAGAGAGAGAGAGAGAGAGAGAGAGTGATAGAGAGTGAGAGAGAGAGTGAGTGAGAAAGAGAGAGAGCGAAAGAGACAGTGAGTGGTGACGGCGTTCGTTTTGTGTTGTTAAATGTTTATTCCATCGCAAGAAAAGTAGATACATAGATCGAAAGAAAAGTTGATACATTGATACATATACACATTGTTAAATTAACAGCGGAAGAGTGAAGGGACACAGAGGAAGTGAGAGAGAAAGCGTGAAAGTCAGAGAGACAGAAGATTAACGCGCAAGTGGCTGAGTACTCCACAGACATGCATACCATAAGGTAGTTCACAGGGAGTTTCAGCCTCACACAGTGTGACAAGGCTGGCCCCTTTGAATTACAGCTACAACTCATTTTTGCCAGCTGAGTGGACTACAGCAAGGTAAAGAAGAATACCTTGCTCAAAATCAGCGAGCCGCAGGGAATCGTACTAGTGACTTTACGATCTTGGGCCAAGTACCCCTAACCACTGTACCACAGACTTTTACTCATTTAACCGTAAAGAAAAGGAGTGAACCGATAGAGTCAGAGAAAGGAAAACCTCGGTCATTTACAATGACAATTAGATTGAAATACGATCGATCATTTCTCGCTTCTTTACATTTATTAATGAAGAAAAAATTACAGTTACTAATGAATAGAGGGAAGGACTTTCAGGTGTTTACATTTTGATTCTGGTAGTTCTAGAACGATCGAATGTTAGTTTTCTCTTCTTTCTTCCAACCCCGGTACTTATTCGGCTTTTTTCATAGTTCTTCATGTCTTTTAGTTGGGGTGGGCAGACCATGTTTTTGTTTTAAGGCACGTTTAAAACTTTCTCTACAAACTACGAACCAGCCCTCCACTCTTCCTTTTTGTTTTCATAGAAAAACTAATGCAAATTTCGAACGGAGTATTGCTGTGAAAAGAACCCAGAAAATGGGTAATGCCCCCTACAAAATGGGTGGGGGAGAAAAGTTGCCAACAGGTAGCCGCACGAAATTAAATACTATACTTTAAAGAGTGTCTTCTACTATAGCCTCGAACCGACCAAAGCCTCGAGCAGACCAAAGCCTCGTGAATGAATTTGGTAGAAGTAAACTGAAAGAAGCCCGCCATATGTGTGTGTGTTTCTGTGCGTGTGTGTGTGTGTATGTGTGTGTGTGTGTGTGTGTGTGTGTGTGTGTGTGTGTGTGTGAGTGCGTGTGTCTGTGTGTGTCTGTGTTTGTCCCTCCACCGATGCTGGTGTGTTTGCGTCCCCGCAACTTAGCGGTTCGGCATAAGTGTATGATAGAATAAGCACCAGGCTTACAGGGAATAAGTACAGGGAGGACTTCTTCGAATAAAGGGCGGTGCTCCAGCTTGGCCACCCTCAAAAGACTGAAACAAGTAAAAGAATAAAAGAATACCAGAGAACGTTCCGTACCACTAAACCAAGACGGTTCTTTGAATATGTACGATGTTATTTTAAGGCTAAACAGTAATTCTGTTTACGTTCTCGTAGCAGTTATTTAGGTTGGTTTATATAGTTATCGGTTTAACACGTCTGTCTATATTCTGTAACTGTCACAATATAGAAACATTTCTCATGGCGGAAGCACACAATTTACGGCTCCAGCTAGTATTCAATTAATACCATTACAAACCGCTGGGCATCATTGTAGATAATATACAACTATGAACTCTTTTTCGAATCTCTTTCCTTAAGTTACATACTTACAACACGATTGTTTGTACACCAGCTAATTGAGTTTTTTAAAGTTTCTAATTCTCGTAAGGTTTTCATATGTACATTTACCTGGATTACAAAATATTGTACTGGCACATTGTCGCTGAAACTCATTACATAAACATACTATGATAGGTGACTACCTAATCACAATATCTGCAAATTAATTCGCACGTTGACTAACATTCAGTAATATCGGTAGTTCTTCAGTTTGAATGGATATTTAGCAGTGTTCAGCTGCTTGTTATATGTGCGTTTGAGATGTAGACGCGAGTGGACGTTTGCACTTTGTCATCACGTGCATGGCTGAGAGGCAAAAGAAGAGACCGTAAAATAATTACGTATCCCTACTTCAAACTGCTGTGTCGTATAAAACCGCCATTGAACTTTATGTGGAAGCGCAGATGTCACGAGCTTTTGGATGAATATTATTGGACGCTGACTGCTGGCGACTAATTTTCACAGAACATCACAAACGACTGGATAAAATATTTTGGACACGTTTAAAATGTCATGCAGCATTATACATTTCTGAAACTCGAAAACGAGTCTGAGATTCAAATACATCAGACTTTGATAGAAATATATAACAGTCTATGTTTCTACCAACCATCACTTTTCCACCAGTAGACAACAATGAAATCCTTGCAGTTTTCCCGGCTTCAGTTATCATGATATCTAAATTAGTTCTGAATGTTGCCTTTCAAACGCCAACTGGTGCCACTTGTATCCATGTTAACACAGAGTTCTTGAAGCTTTGTCTTTACTGCAAGCGTCCTGCCATTAGTATGTATATATCAGTGAGCCATGAGACTCCGGTTTAAGGGTTTGTATTTCTATTTCTGCACACAGATATATGCATACGCACATATATATACACATACTTGCAAACATACATGCATACATAAACAAACGCACAGACACACAGTCACACACGCGAAGACACACATACACACACACACACACACAAACGCACATACACACGTACACGCACAAACATATATATATATATATATATATATATATATATATATATATATATATGCATTGTTTTACTTGTTCCAGTCAATTGACTACTGGAATTCTGGCGCATCGGTCCCAGCACTTATTTTTTAAGCCTAGAACTTATTCTATCGGTTTTCTTTGCAAACCACTCAGCCACATCTGCACCTATATATATATATATATATATATATATATATATATATATATATAAAGGAAAGAGGAGAACTTCGATTATCCCCTTGTGGTGAGCCGTAGTACAAAAAATATATACATAAAATATAAGGAAAATGCACATAGTTTACATAGTTTTTATATATTTTTTAGTATATTTTATAATCGAAAGAGTATTGGTTTGTCGACTGGTTTTCTTTAGCCAATCATAACATATACACACATGTGTATACGCAGACACGTATACCCATATATACATACAAATATACATACACACACACACACACACACATACACACACACACACACACACACACACACACACACATATATATATACAAACACGCACAAACACACATACATATATTTTCTAGCTCATACAAACCCATATATTTGTACATGCATTCACACTTGTACATTTCTATATATGTCTACATAGACATCCATATGCACACATAAACACACATATGTATACGTATCTACACTACTCACGTATTTAAGTTTACATGTATATTGGGGGAGGGGGATTAATCAAATGGTAGTGTACCTCCGAGAGTTACTCTTCTCTTCAATGATCGAATGATTGAAAGTGTGGGTGGCATCCACTTCTATTTGGATATATGCATCTTTTTTAAAACAAAACAAAAACAAGAGAATCCCATTGTAGGTGAGGTGTGATATCATATTTCGTGTTCAGTAGTCTTTTGTACTTTCTAACAAAAAATTCTTCTTTATATTTCCAGAATTATTCGTTGTCTGACCATAACTTAAAGGAGGGGAAGATTGTGGATTTTCCCTTTATTCATGATGGGAAGTGTTCACTACAAGTAGTGTTTCTGGCATAGGGGTTAATAATTTGTTGTTTATGTACACGAACACTGTCATGCAGTCCCGCTCCGGTTTCACCAATGTATATATATATGTGTGTGTGTGTGTGTGCGTGTGTGTGTGTGTGTGTGTGTGTGTGTGTGTGTGTGTGTGTGTGTGTGTGTGTGTGTGTGTGTGTGTGTGTGTGTGTGTATAGGCACGGATTTATATGCCAAACAACTTATCACCTAAGTGGCTATCCTCCTTTAATTTTGATTGGTGTTGCTGTTCATTGCATTGTTATAACGCCCTAGAAATGCCACTTATACAAATCGAAAATAATTTTCCACATTTTATGATATTTCTTGTACAAGAGACAATATTGTGAAAACTAATTTTTTATGGTTATATTATATTATATATTTTCATTGAATGAATTTACGGCATTTATAATGCCTGAAAGACTGACGCCATTTAACTATCTACTGTTTACACATTGTCGGTATACATTATAACTTTTAACTCTTGGCACACTATGGATTTGATGAATTCATAATTAAAAACTGGTTCAATTGATTGTGAAATATGAGTTTCATATTTTCTAGTAAGTGATTATTTAATGTTTGTTATTCCTAATTTCAATTTTCTTAAATAATACACGGCTGCTTATAGGCAGCTGACATTTTCTAAACCTCACTATGAGTGGAAAATTACTGATGTAAAATTGAATAGATAATGGTATAATACTTTTATATCTGAAAAATTATTTTACTATGTAAACTTCGCTTGCTGTCAAATGCTGTATTATTACTCAGCTCTCCAATATAAATTCTTATAGAATGCAGATGTGAGATATCGGTATTTATCTTTCTTTCGTATATTCCTTTCTATAATCCCATGTTTGGGTGAAATGGTCAGTCGTCTCGTGAGATATATCCAAACAGTATCTGCGGTGTTATTCGCATCGTACCAAATCACAAGCACACAAAGTAGACCCGCATTTCAGCTGCGTTTGCCGCTAAACTGCTAATTGCACTGCGGCTGTCGTATTGCAGTGGCATGGTCTTTTGATGTTGAATGTACGATTCTAATACAATGTGGTACTCTTACTATACGTAGCGTCTCTACCTCGATGTCTTGTTCCATTACGATGAAATTATTTTTGCATGCAGACGCAGCCCTACTATGAGCCAATACTAGACAGAATGTAGCTCAGCACTATTATTCTCCGGAGAAATGGCTCAAGCGCAAACTCATACGGTATACATGATGGAGTAGATGTTTACGGAAGGACCACGTGATTCAAAACTTCTGATTAATAACAATAATTTTGTTCTCTTTCATATTCAGGATCTCATGCGTTCAGTTCAATGAAGTGTTTAACAGAAGTGTCAACGTTTGTACATTTCATAGTTATACACCGATATATTTAACAGCATTTACCGGCATTTGACCCAATACAAACTATATTATATAAATAGCATCTCAAATACGATCACAATGGTAACGACCTTTTAATATCCTGGCAATTTATAGTAAAAGCAACTTTACCTCGCGTTACTCAATATTCCGTAAACCTTTGAATGTTTTGCAACTTAGATCCTTCTATTATACAGTGTTGGTCAGTTACGGTTGATAGATTGTCATTTCAGTACCGAGATTCATTTTATTACGTCGAGCTACATTCATTCTTTCACTTGTATGTAGCTAAAACATGGGAAGTTGTATTATCCACAACAGAAATATTTAAAGTAGTGTTTCCAGCAGTCTATGGATGCAAACAGTTGTACAATTTAGATACAATAGAAATATTCTCTATTAGATTTATGAAACAAACAAAACTATTTAGAAAACCCAGATGAAAAGCTTATACAATTGATGACGAATCTCTGGAGATAGAATAGCTTCATCAAAATTAAGAGATCAGTGAACAGACAGCTGGCCGACATGTAAATCGGCAATCTTGAAATCTAATTAACAAGATAAAACGATGGCTTTATAATGGATCCTGTGGTCATACTTAGTGGTCAGGTTGAATTAACAACATAAAGGTTATAATGAAGTGTTTTGTGCGTGCACACACACACACACACACACACACACACACACACACACACACACACACACATACACACACACATATATACATATACACACACACACACACACACACACACACACACACACACACACACACACACACACACACACACACACATATGTTTGTAAGCTCGCACGTATGTGGAAATCTATGTATACAACGATATGTATATGCAATTTTCGGAATCTCATTTCCTTGTTTAGTATTGCTGGTCAAATGTGAATCATTATGTAAATGTACATTTTTGATTAGAATATAAACTAAGTGATATAAAATTACATTGCGTTTGAAGTAGAATTATGCATACATCCATCTCTGTCATCCTCCAGCACTGCCTTTCCCTGTACAGACATGTGTTCACATAGAGATAGATAGATAGATAGATAGATAGATAGATAGATAGATAGATAGATAGATAGATAGATAGATAGATATACACACATACATATATATATATATATATATATATATATATATATATATATATATATATATATATATATATATATGTACATATCTTTATCTATATCTATCTATAGGTGTGTGCGTTGTGCGTGTGTGGGCGCGCGTATGTGTGTCCGTGTATGCAGCTCTTGGTGGTTCAAATCGGATATGCAATTTATGTGGGTGTCTTTTCAAAACATTGTCTGGTTTAAAAAGCCACATTCGATGCAATGGTGGTTCTAAGATGTAGGTACAGGAGGTGGTCAAACTCTGCATAAAGAGTAGACAACAACCATGTATATATATATATATATATATATATATATATATATATATATATATATATATATATATATATATATATATATATATATATATATATATATATATATATATATTCCTTTACTCCTTTATTCGTTTCAGCCATGCAGATGCAGTCATGCTGGAGCACCATATATATGTATTTCCTTTTATTCTTTTACTTGTTGTCGACATTTTACTATGGCCATACTAGACCACTGCCTTAATGGTATTTTTTCGTCGAAGAAATCGACCCCAGGACTTATTTCTTGTAAGCCTATTAATTATTCTTTCGGCATCTTTTGCCGAACCGCTAGAATACGGGGAAGTAAACATACTTACATCGGTTGTCAAGTGATGCAGATAGGGTGGGGGACAAACAGAGGCACAAAGACTCATGCACACATAAATATATACATATCTCTATACAATGCGCCTCTATTAGTTTCCGTCTAACCAATCCACTCACGAGCCTTTCGATCCAAGGCTATAGCAGAAGACATTTGGCCAAGGTGCCATGTAATGGGATGGAAACCGGAACCATGTGTTTGGAAAGCAAGCTTCTTTCCACACAGCCACTATTGCACCTATCTGTGCGCGTGTGTGTATATTTGTGTTTGTGTGCGAGTGTGTGTATATATGTGTATACGTGTGTGTGTGTGTTTGTGTACATATATTATCAAACGGCAATAGATACAGAATGACTCAGGGACCGAGAATTTAGTTCATTGCTTGGATAAGGACCAATGGAAGAATGTACCAGACCCTTCAGTCATCCCCTAAATTCTGCCGATTCCTAATAGTTTCAGATTTTGGCATACGGATAGCAATTTAAATGAAGGGTTAAGTCGGATACATCGGTCTTGGTGACCTTTTCTATCGAGCTCTACACGATGAAAGCGTAGGAAAATCTCGGCGGAATTTGAACATGTGTGTGTATGTGTATGTATGTGTGTGTGCGTGTGTGTGTGTGTGTGTGTGTGTATGTGTGTGTGTGTGTGTGTGTGAGAGAGAGAGAGAGAGAGAGAGAGTTTCAAGACGCGTGGTTAAGGATGCAGATTCACGATATTGAGATTGATTATCGAAGACACGCTGTGTCCTTGAGCAAGGCACTTAATATCATGTTTCTCCAGTACACTCAGATAGGAAAAAAAAGTTGCACGACAATTTCACGAACAGCTGTGTTCTAGCTGATCGTTTCATCGGATCAACTATAACACTAATTCTTCGTAACCGAGTGCCAGTTCATATATGTGTGTATGTGTGTATGTGTGTGTGTATACATACACACAAATACACACACACAAATACACACACACAGGCACACACACATATATATAAATGATCGTTGGTAAGGCGAAACACTGCGAAGTAAATGCAAGATAAATCACAAGAAAAGAAATATGTGAATTAATGTATAGTTGAAATTTACAGAAAAACAAAAGACGAAGACAGGTGCATAATCAACAAACAGGTGTATTAGTTTGAAGATCGGGGAGGTGAGAAAGTTCTTTACGTTTCGAGCGTACGCTCTTCAACAGAAAGGAACACGATGAAATAAACAGAGAGAGAATAATAAAAAAATATGGAGTTACCGGTCAATCATGCCGGTATATATGTTCATCATTTTGTCCATATTCTTTTGCAACGTCATGTACCCAGATATGTATCTAGATGTACATGTAGATGAAGGTATGTACATACATGTACATATATATGCATATACTCATATATTGTTTGTATCACACGATCAAACGCACGCGTTATCTTTACACAGTAAGGTTTGAACTATTTTTCTAACGCGACTCTCTCTATCTCTATATCTATCCCCCCTCTAATTCTTCCCTCTACTGTTCTTCGCCTCTCCCTGTCACTACTATCTCTCTCTCTCTATCTCTCGTTACTCGTCCTTCGCCTCTCACCGTCAATACTACTCTCCCTCCCTACCTTTCGTTGCTCACTTATATTCTACTTCCTCCCCTTCTCCCTCTGCTACTCTTTCTCCCAACCCCTCGCTGATCACGTGTGTCCGGTTGCTATTTCTTTTCGGTCTTGGACTCGTCAAGCTTCGCACGCACTTCTTCGCCTCTCCAGTTCGTGCTTCACAGCGTTCAATACACACACACTTCTCCACGTCTGGCTGTACAGCCTTTTTGTTTGTTTATTTCACCGTTTGGTTTTCCTGTCTTGTTTTCCGTCCGCCACTATCCTCCACGAAAAAAAATTAATTTGTGTTCGTGGGAAGAGCCATTTTAACGATGCATCCTGCCCTAACTCTCGGAAACGCCGGTGTTTTAATGGTGGCAGCTGATGAAGGACATGTTCTCTATGTGGCCTGCTTGTTTGTTGTACCTCGTTTATCATTTTGTCCATGTTCTTTTGCAACGTCATGCACCCAGATATGTATCTATATGTACATGTAGATGAAGGTATGTACATACATGTACATATATATGCATATACTCATATATATATATATATATATATATATATATATATATATATATATATATATATATATATATATATGTATGTATGTGTATATCATTGAAAAAAATGGAGTCAACAAGAAGGAATATAGTTGGACATTTATTTTTGAATCACCGCAATTTGTTCCACGCAGCGTAGTACTCCAGACGTGCAAGTACTTGTAGTGGTTAAAAAATAAATGTTCAAACGCAAGCCAGGACGTGCGTATAAATCTTTTACTGGATAGTACAGGGTAAATCTGAAAGTGGACGGAATTTATACTGTACTCTTCTACGTTCTTGAATGGATATACTATAACTATATAAACGTCATGGGGAAAAACACCAGAAATGTATAGATAAGTAACAAACTAAATTAACCATTACAGTTTCGATAAATAATCAATTGTTTTATACGTGGCATCATGGATAATAAAACATGAAGTTTCCAACATTTCTGCGCAAATATAATCAATGTTATGATCGTAGAACATATTACCACCCTACAAAAATTATAAGTTTTCCTGATGAAAAGGAAAGGGAATATTAAATTCCAATGTGTTGGGGAAATTTGCCCAAAATCAAATATACCCTTTATATTCAAACTTAGAAAGAAACAAAGATAAACCACAAATTAAAATAGAAAGTAAAAATAACTTATAAAAAATCTCTCATTATCTTGCCAAATAAACGTGTTGAGTATAATAATGTGAACAGCTTATGTAGGTACATATATCTATTAGTGTGTGTGCGTGTGTGTGTGTGAAGATATATATGTTTTCTTGTGTATGTATTCACCTATCTATAGGTATATATGGATATAAATATACACGTATTACATATGCATTTATGTATACATACCCACATACATATACACGCATATACAATTTTTCACTGTATTTCTATATTTTTGCATTTCTAAACGTGAATATGTAGTGTGTAAGCTAATTTGTTCACTTTGTACGTGTGAACTCTAAGAGCTGACGGATATATTACTTTAATAATAAAGAAAACACTAAAAAAATCATGTATATATAAAGACAAAATAATGGTGAAAAGTACAACACGGTATACATACATTCTTACATGTATATTTCTTCACTGCACTTACAGATATATATATATATATATATACAGATATGTGTGTGTGAAAGAGAGAAATTGTGTGTCAAAGTGTAGTGAAGAAATAGTGTAATAAGTATACATGTAAGAATATATGTATACTGTATTGTACTTTTCACCATTATATATATATATATATATATATACAAATATACATATATGTATATATGTGTATGTATATGTATCTGATTATATATATACATATATATATAGAGAGAGAGAGGGGGGGAGAGAGGGGGAGAAAGAGGGGGAGAGAGGGGGAGAGAGGGGAGAGGGGAGAGGGGAGAGGGGGGAGGGGGGAGAGGGGGGATGGGGGGGGGTGAGAGAGAGGGGGGAGGGGGGAGAGGGCGGGAGAGGGGGGAGAGAGAGGGGGGGAGAGGGGGAGAGAGAGGGGGAGAGAGAGGGGGAGAGAGAGGGGGAGATAGAGAGGGGGAGAGAGAGAGGGGGGGGGAGAGAGAGAGGGGGAGAGAGAGAGGGGGAGAGAGAGAGGGGGAGAGAGAGAGGGGGAGAGAGAGAGGGGGAGAGAGAGAGGGGGAGAGAGAGAGGGGGAGAGAGAGAGGGGGAGAGAGAGAAACGTTTTTACGAACGAAACACGAAAACATTGGTCTCTTTTCCTTCATGTACGTATGTGCGTACCCCCGCGCATTCATGCGCGCACAATTCACATATACAAAGAACATTCAAATACTCATTTGCACACACGCTCATACACACACTCACACATCATGCACACACATGCACACAGGCATGCACACACACACACACACGCACACACACACACACACACACACAGAATGTTGTGCTAAGAATGTGCTTTGAGTTGCATTTTAAATAAAAGAAAATGTTATCGAAAATATACTTTCGGCGTATGTATAGTGGCGCCAGACATGTCGGATCTATAAGAATTTTATTTCCTTTTCATTTTATTTTGAGGCGGAACAAATTGGTTCAACGAAAGTAAAGAAGAAATTGCTTTGGCACGGTAACAAACATTATCAAAAACAGAATACGTATTGGACGAAAGATGTAAAAGCTGCTAAAGATTATACAAAAAATAGAAGTGGTAATAAATTTAACTAGCTTATGTGCACAAGATTTTGAATGTAGTTATGAAACAAGTGCTGAATGAATAATAAGTCGAAATGTAAAATAATTTTTTTCTTTAAATATTTAGTTGTGTTTATTTTTTTATTTTATTTTTTACAATCGCAGACTATTTTACTTTGGAACTATAATATTCGCTAATTAATTGAGTTTAATTGTATTTCATTGTACATATTAGAATAACTTACGAGAATATGTCTAGCGGTTTTACAGAAAGACCTGCTTTTTGAAGTGTAAACAATTCACCAACACATACGGAATATCACGTCGACATTAATCAAAAGATTTTCTACTCATTTTGCTTTTGGTCATTTTCAAAACAGTAATGATATAATAATTTATAAATTTCATATTATGTATAAATATTATCAAAAGTATTCTAAATATGGACGGAAAATTATTGACAGCATAAGATATAAATAAGCAACAGGAGTGGCTGTGTGGTAAGTAGCTTGCTTACCAACCACATGTTTACGGGTTCATTCCCACTGCGTAGCACCTTGGGCAAGTGTCTTCTACTATATCCTCGGGAAGACCAAAATCTTGTGAGCGGATTTGGTAGACGGAAACTGGAAGAACCTTGTTGTATATGTATTTGTCTATGTATGTGCGTGTGTATATGTTTGGGTGTCTGTGTTTGTCCCCCCAACATTGCTTGATAACCGATGCTGGTGTGTTTAGGTCCCCGTAACTTAGAGGTTCGGCAAAAGAGACCGATAGAATAAGTACTAGACTTACAAAGAGTAATCTCTGGGGTCAATTTGTTCGACTAAAGGCAATGACTGTAGCAAGTAAAAGAAGAAAAGAATAAAAGAATATTAAAATGAGAATGAATATAATTTCCCAAGTTTGATTAGTATAAAGCAATGCGCATCTTTAATTCCTATGAAAAAAATAAACTGGCAAAATGTCAGTTACGATGATGAGAGTCCCAATTGATCCGATGAACGGAACAGGCGGCTCCTGAAATTAACATGAAAGTGACTGGGCTCTCCACAGATACGCATACTCTTAACGTAGTTCGCAGGGAGATTCAGTGTGACATAGAACGTGACAAGAGGCGGCGAGCTGACAGAAATGTTAGCACGCCGGGCGAAATGCTTAGCGGTATTTCGTCTGCCGTTACGTTCTGAGTTCATATTCCACCGAGGTGGACTTTGCCTTTCATCCTTTTGGGGTCGATAAATCAAGGACCAGTTACGCACTGGGTTGATGTAATCACCTTAATCCCTTTGTTTGTCCCCTCTATGTTCAGCCCTTGTTGGCAATAAAGAAATAAGAACGTGACACGATTGGCCTTTAAAATACAGGTACTGCTCATATTTGCCAGCTGAGTAGACTGGAGCAAGGTGAAATAAAATTTTCTTGCTCAAGGACACAACGTGCCACCGGTTTTCGAACCCACAACCTTACGATCGTGAGCTGAATGCCCTAATCACTAAGCTACGCGCCTTCACTACCATGATAAACGTCACTGTATATTTGAAAAGGGTACCTGGCATATTTGCACCAAAATTTATCTTAAATCAACGGAGATAAAGAAAAAAAAACATCAAATAACTAACCGTGACTTCGTCCCTCAATATAAGAATTAAGAACAAACAAGTGATTTGAAATGTAACGTAGATCTCAGTCCGGAGTTATTATAACTCCACATTTCTGAGAAGTCCTTTTATATGACATTTCTTTTAACAACACAGCACAAGTAGTCTGTACAAGTAGGTAATCGATATAGAACTGGATATTTCTGAGATGATTTTCAGTCAAATTAGGAGACAAAGAATTGCGTACATCTTAGATGAGATGCATTAATATGAGAACACTTGGGAAGAAATATAAATGTTCATCAATCACAGAGTAAAGTGATGCGGAAATAAGGTGAAATAAGGAGGTCAGAAAAGACAATGCAATTTATCGAGAACGAAAGAAGATGAAGAAAGTTTTAATGTAATGTTTATGGATTGCATCATACAAATTCTTCAGAGGAGCTCATATAAAATGCAGAACCATTGTTTATGATATAGACATACTTATACATATATACATACATATATGTATACACATACACACATATACACACACACACATGTATATTTGTTTGCGGTGGAGTCATATTTCAAAACATTACATTTCCAGGTTACTTAATAGATTTGAGTGGCGCATATTTTTACCAATATATTTTGCAGAGAACAGTTGCAAGTGACTTCGAATTTCAAACTTACCTACCATCAGAATGTCTGCTGGTGACCAGTAAGTGAAAACGACGAAATCTCTCTGTTCCACTTCCTCTCTATTCCTCCCCTTCTCTCTCTCTCTCTCTCTCTCTCTCTCTCTCTCTCTCTCTCTCTCTCTCTCTCTCTGTCTATCTGTCTATCTCTATCTCTTTTTCTCTCTCTGTCAGTGTATTCTGTCTTTCCACAATCGAGATACATTCCACAGTACTACACAAGGCACCACTGTTTTGAATTCGTTTCAGAAGGATCCCAGTTTCATATCATCTATCTCTGTATCGCTATCAAAAGCCGAACCAAGAAAGTAAGATCATACTTGGCTGAACACCTATCACGTGGGGACAGGAGAGAGAGGTAGAGGCAGAGGGATAGAAGAATTAAGGAGGGACGAGAAAAAATGACAGGGACACAGTGAAGTGAAAAGAGGCGGAAAAGTGAGCAAGAAGAGAAAGCAAGGAAATGTGAGAGAGGGGGGAAGAAAGAACGAAGAGTGGAATGAACGAAATAGGCGCGAAAGGGCTGATAGAAAGAAAGAATAGAGTCGTATTGTTTATACACATTGTCACAACTTTTTATAAACTGCAACTCCCAATACTCTATCTGAAATATATTAAAACTTATTTTTGAAAACACTCCGTTTAAATGTATCCTCTCATGAAATAAATATTTGCCCTATTCCTTACCTGACAGATATTTAACCTCGATTTTTGGAAAATGAATTTTCTTTAGACTTGAATACTCAGTGATTTATGCTTCAATGTAAATTTGCAGCAATCTGTCATTCGTTCAACATTACGATCATTTTTAAATGCACATATTTATCACATCCCGTCAGATATAGCGACGATATATCATTTGTTTATACGTTACTACAATCATAGTTCTTCATCAAATTTTCTAAAACACAAAGAATAAAAGAATAAAAGAATATATCTGTTATGTTGTACTAGTGTTAGTCATTTTGCTGTTGTCATGTCGGGGAGCTATCTTTAACAGCTTTCATCGAACGAAGCTACGTCAGGGCTTATGTCATTTTTTGTACTTACGCCGAATTGCTATATTACGGGACGTAAAGAAAACAACGCTGGTTTAAATTCAGGGATCGCGGACAACACACAAAGACATACACACACACACACACATATATATATATGTACTCATATATATGTATATATAAATATATATATGTGTATATATATATATATATATATATATATATATATATATATATATATATATATATATATATATATATATATATATATACATATAATGTTTTACTTGTTTCTGTCATCAGACGAGCGGCTATGCTAGGGTACCGCCTTGAATGGTTTAGCCGAACCAATAGATCTGAGTACTTACTTTTTGAATAGGCAATGAAAGCGCAAATGTACAATCTTGTTGCTAGTCGAAAATGATTCAGGCATGTCCGAACCAGTAAAAAGCATAATTGAATTGGTAAGAAGTTTGTATTTATATACATTACTGCTTCGGGATTTTAATCTGTATTTTAATTACAGTGAACCGGCGATTAGCGCAACCAAATGACGGAAATATAATAACAGAGACATATCTATCCTGTCAGTTTGCACCGTGTAGCTTTCTGATCTTTGGTGCTAAAGAAGAAATAACCACTTCGAAATGCATGCATCCATCATTCAGGATAACACACTCTGCGAACTGACTTGGTATATTTACAAAAATCGCTGAACAGAGAGAAATTTTCTCTATGACAAAACACAGTGAATGGGTTCGAACGTATCGGAAGCATAATTGATCTGGCAATAAGTTTGTAGTTCTTTTCAAAGTCTGGTAATTATTATATCAGCATCTATTTTCCTGGAACTACTAAGTTTCGAGAGCATAAACAAACCAATCCCGGTTGTGATGTGAAGGTGGGCGACAAACACAAACACAAAGACACAAGCACACAGACACACACTTCCACACAGATACACATACACACACGCGCGCAGGCACTCATATATATATATATATATATATATATATATATATATATATATATATATATATATATATATATGTTTGTATGTATATATATATATATATATATATATATATATATATTTAAACATATATAAGAATAAAACTGGAACAAAAACGCCAAAGAGGGCATTAAAACGTTAGGACAGATACACGATACAAAGGCAGACGGATTTTATCAGATTCCTTCCAATGCATCCGCTCACAATGGTTTGATCGACCCGGTGCTATGCTAAAAGGCAATTGCCCAAATTGTCATACAGTAGGACTTAATTCTGGACTAAGTTGTAGGAAAGCAAACTTCTACTATCGAGCCACATGCGCGCGCGTGCATATTTGATCGGATCGGGGCTGTAGTACAGGACACTTGTCAAAGGTGGCGCGTAGTGGAACTGATCGTGGCCCCATGTGGTTAGGAAGCAAACTTCGTACCATACAAACATTTTCGATATACTATATCTGTGACTTAAATGTATCAAGAGTTGCTATCTTAATATTTTGTTATGCATAACACACATTCCTAAATCAACATTGTGTCAACATAGGGTGTGTACCAGATGGCCAGATTATTGTGTGAATATATTTAAATTCATTATAGAGAATGGGGTATTCATATACAAATACTTTTTTCTCAATTCAGACCTCAATTATAGACTTTGGAAAACCTAAATCGAAATTCAGAGTTAGCAAACATATGAATCTATATTCTGCACCATCTGTTGATATCATTTAGAATACATCAGCAGCTATACTGCTACAATTTCACGTCAACCTCATAGAATATTATGTCCAGTATGTCAAGCAAATTATAATCTATAAGAAACAAAAAAGATATTTTATTATATTGTTTAGGCGTTTAAAATTATAGGAATGTGACCAAATTTTCAGACAAGTAGTAATTTTATAATAATTTTTTGAAGTAGTGTACAAATGACTTGGTGTATGTTTTATGATGGAGTGAAAATCTAACTAATGTATAATTGGATAGAATTACAGATGCACCTTTGAACACATTTATGCCAAATATATGTAGAACCAGCCTGATTATCCTGAACTTAAGTATGAAACGTTATTACCTTTTTCTTGCGATGGGGAATCTTTAATTAGATATAAAGATAACATAATGGCGTCGATTTATATTTAATGTTCTTAAATTTCCATTGGAGCGGATATAAAATTTTGAATTAATTTTGAGTCATGCTTTAAACCTAGGATATATTTGTTTTTCTTTTCTCCATACTATTAAACATTTCCTTAAATTTACAAAAGAATCTATTCCCTTTACTTCCTGGACGACATTATATTTAGACGCAGTCGTTAGCAGTTTTTAACACTTATACATAACTGGTTCCATAGAGAATAAACCTGTCAACTGTTCGAGACCATCATGAAATTGCCAAGTACGCATATTTGGAAATCTAACAAATACGTTGCATTCTTGTTCCACTGGGATCCAGTTTGAATGTCAAAACATTTTCACTTATGCAAAAAATAACTTTGCCTTCAGGATTAATATTGTCACAATGTCAGCATTTTGCGATTCAAGATGATATCTTTCTTAAGCATATTGATTCAGAATAAGATATACGTAGAAAATATTTGTAAAGGAATACAGGTTCACACACACACACACACACACCCACACACACATACACACACACACACACACACACACACACACACACACACACACACACACACACATAAGCAAATTATATGTATGCGTGTGTGTATATATTGGGTTGTCCGGAAAGTTCGTGCCGATTTACATTTCGACTTATTTTAGAACATGGTTGAGTCCATAAAATAGGATTTGACTACACCTCCATTTAGAGCATGGTTTAAGCTATCTTTTCGTGGAAGAAGTTTTATGTTCCTATAACGTGTGTTAATTCTATAACCCTTTAAAATGGAAGATAAGAACGTTCATTTTCGGGAATTGATGCTTTAATTTTTCCGTATAGGGAAAAATACCTCACAAGCAACCAAAGAAATATGCGCAGTTTACGGTGATGTTTCTTTATCCGAAAGAACTGTACGGAAGTGGTTCGCAAGGTTCCCAGCTGGAGATTGTAGCCGTATTGATGAAGAGCGATCAGGCAGGCCATCCACTATAGATGATGACCAAATCCAGTCATTAATTGAGAATAACCCACATTGCACAACCCGAGAATTGGCAGAAAGCCTCAACCTATCAAAATCCGTCGTTCATGAGCACCTGGTAAAGCTTGGGTACACAAATCGCTACGATGTTTGGGTACCACATGAGTTGAGTGAGAAGAACCTTTTGGATCGCATTTTCATCTGATTCGCGTTATAAACGGAATGAAAACGCTCCTTTTTTAAAGCAAATTGTGACAGGTGATTAGAAATGGATTATCTACCGAAATGTTCAGAGAAAGTGATCCTGGAGTAAGCGACATGAGCCACCGTTAGCCAGCCCAAAAGCAGGTCTTCACCCTACAAAAAGTCTTGCTTTGTGTCTGGTGGATTTGGAAAGGAATTCTGTACTATGAGCTTCTCCCAAGTAACCAGACAATTAATTCTGAGATATACTGCACAGTACTGGACGAGTTAAAAACAGCAATTCAAGAGAAACGTCCAGAATTGGCCAACAGGAAGGGTGTTGTTTTCCAACATGATAATGCAAAGCTGCACGTTTCTTTGGGAACCATACAAAAATTGCTTCCCAACAACATGGATCCACATTCGACTAAACACATTACAGGAATTTCCCAGCATGACTGGAGTCAAATGACTGAAACAAATAAAAGAATAAAGGAATAAAAGTATAGAAGAATACTGTGAAACATCTCGGGCAACAACCTCCTACTTGAATGTTCCATGGTATAGAGGCTTGACCTACAAACGACTAAACAAATTTTATCAAGTTGTGCTATCAATTTAGACACACCCCAGTGTCAGTGTTTCGTATATATATATATATAATCATTCGCCATGATTGATCGCTAGCCACTAAATCTTTGTTTTATTTTTTCTCCTTGTTTATTTCTGTGTTCCTTTCTGTTGAAGAGCGTAGGCTCGAAACGTAAAAGACTTCCTCACTTCCGAGCGTTAAACTAATAGGTTGGTTTGTTGTTTACATACACGTATTCGTCGTTTTTTTTTTTTTTGTTATTTGTTTTGTAAACTCCAACTCTCTCTCTCTCTCTCTCTCTCTCTCTCTATATATATATATATATATATATATATATATATATATATATATATATATATATATATATATATGACCACACTCACTTACTCACAGACACACACATGTATGCGTAGCAAAAATAGAATATTTTCATAAAAACATGCGCATTTCATTCATACAAGTAAAGTCTTCGGAACGGCTTCCGAAATGTAGTACTACTCACACATCTAAGTAATTGTTAGAAATATAATTATTTTTCCTACTTTTTGGGACCAGCATGCACATAAGTAAACTCTTGTGAATATGTATAAATATAATAAAGTCGTTAGTTTTGACAGTAAGCAAAACTTCCTAGTAGAAATTTCATCATACAAAATTCTTGTGACTGAACTGCGCTCATTGTTAATGTCAAATATTCATCGGTGATTTAATTGCCAATGATGTTTAAAAGTTCAGATATAAATATGGAACATCAGTCAAATATTACATTTCAATGTTTATTTAGAATCAATACATTTCAGAAAATCTAATATTTAACTAGTC
>NC_142931.1:36672460-36687460 GCF_046866305.1 Octopus bimaculoides
AAACAATCACATTTCGATACTGTAATGACAGATACTTTCAGAGAGAGAAAGAGAGAAAGAGAGAAAGAGAGAGAGAGAGAGAGAGATGTATATGCATACATATAGATGTATATGTACACGTTATTCCACTAACTGAAACAATCACATTTCGATACTGTAATGACAGATACTTTCAGAGAGAGACAGAAAGAGAGAAAGAGAGAGAAAGAGATGTATATGTATACATATACATGTATATGTACACGTATATGCATAGATATATATAGATATAGATCTATATGCATACATGTATATGTATACATATGTGTAGATGTATATATATAGATGTACATGTAATATGTACACATATATACATATATATACATGCATACAGATATCTATACATATATACACCGATCACACACAAACACATGCACACAAACACACACATTAGTCATTTGTTTTCTTATCCAAAACTACGTCAAAAGTACTGAACGGATCTTTATGAAATTTGGAAATTATATTCTATGCATAACGGCCGTAACTCCCATGAAAATTCATATATTTTTGATGTTGATGAATTTTTAACCCGAACATAACAGATGAGCATTATTTGTAATTCAACAGTACAACAGTGTAAGACTACCCTTTCAGATATACTTACATTGTGATTTCTGCAATGTGGTGCATAAATTGTCAAGTAAATGAGACGCATCTTTGCCTCCACTGATTCACTTGCAAAGTGTTGAGTAAAATTATTTCGTTGCAGACCTCCTTTGGGTCTTTTTATTATCACTGCGACACACATAGTCCCCAGTTGGTAACATTGATTTCAAGGCCCTCCTAGATGAGAGACTGGCATTCCACTTAATGTTTATGTTCCATGCTGGCATGGATTGGAGAGTTATTAATGTAGAAATATGGAATATACAATATATAATATACAATATATAATATAAGATAAAATAAAATAAAAATGGATGGCACCATGAAATAAAGTATTGAATGTAGATGAAATATTGAGTGTTCAATATAAAGGATCAAATAGAAATATGGTATCGTAGCTACTAACAGTTGACGGTTGCGTAGTCTAGACGGCGTTTTTAGATTTCATTATTCTCTTTAACCCGGGCAAAGCCGGGTATTTCTGCTAGTGATGAAATAAATATATGAATTTATATAAATAAGGATAAGATCGATATTTTAAAATACCGATATTATCAGGTGGCCAGCATGGGAATAAAACCTCAGTGGTAATAATTAATATGAAAGTTATAATATAGGGTATCTAAGAGATACCACCATGCCTGAAATAGCAGTCAAACTTTGACTCTAAAACAACACTAGATGTTCATACAGCACCAGGAGAAAAGACAAAGAGACAAAATAAAGTAGCAAAAGATTACTGGATAATTCCAGATTCCGGATTTCTGGCTCTGCATAAGAAATTCAGGCGCAGGCGTGGTTGTGTGGTAGGAAATTTACTTTTCAAGCACATGCTTACGGTTTCAGTCCCACTGCATGGGCACCTAGGCCAAGCTTTTTTTTTACCATAGCCACGGGCCTCACAAACCATAGCTCTGTACAGATACCAGATCAAAATTCCCCAAAACAGAAAAATAGCATTCAGCCAAACACATCGTCATTTGCGCCAATAACAAAAATCCAAGCTTCAGAACTTCTCCCCTCTACCAATTCATGGTCGATACAACCTCTAGCCAACGTATTAGTAAAGAGACTTGCTTCATTACAAAATACAGACCTCTTTAGAACGCATCTACAACAAACGACATATCCACCACAGTCTTAGAATAACACACGTACGCAAATATTAAAAATGATGCACTCGAGAGAATCCCAAGTATTCGTTAAAAAACTGTCCTAATCAAAGCTATAATCCATAACGAGCCAATTTTAGGTCATTCAACCATTTAACATAATACTACTATCATACCACCTACATTCCTTCTTATTCTCCCTTTTCTTTCTCCTTTATCCTCTTCTTCGTCTCCTTCCACTCCGCTACCCCCTTCCTAACTTTACCACTATTGCTGTTTAGAATAACAACTACGCAAATTTTATAAACAATACATTCAAAAGAGACGTCTCAAGAATTCAACCACTACTACCATCCACAACAAGTCACATTCAGAGCATTTGACCATTTATCATCCTACTACTATCATGGCACTCCCGCATTCTTCTTTTCCTCCTCCTTCTCATATTTCTTCTTTTTTTTCTTCTTTTTTTTCTTCTTCTTCTTCTTCTCCTCCTTCTCCTCCTCCTTCTTCACAACGGATCGAACCTACCAGAGTAAACAAGAGATACAGTGACAGGCAGAAACAAGGAAAATGTCCTTTGTATTTGAATATTATGCAAATATTCTTTTAAAAACTTTTTTTTAAATTTGTCCAAAATTTAATTGTTTTCCAAACTAACAGTTGAAAAAGCCTCAATGACTAAAACCGGTACTGAAATGTTTTTTTTTTTTATGAAATTATTTTAGCACTTTTTACCTTGACATTTTTCCATATATATATGCATATATATATATATATATAATATATATATATATATATATATATATATATATATATATATATATATATATATATATATATATATATATATATATATATATATATATATATATATATATATATATATATATATATAAATTCAAAAAGGGATAAAACTCTTTTACAAGAATGTTATCAAGAAGCCAGCGTGTAAAAAAATTCATAAGGGAAATTTCTATTCCCAAGAATATAATTATTCGTTTATATTTATATAAAGGGCATTATTACAGAAAATAATAACGCCACACAGTGGACTTCTCAAAATAACCACATTTAGTACCTAATGCGAGGAAAAACAACCAACAGAAGACGACCAACTTTCTTTTAAATAAACTTAACTATGTATCGGCCGATTTCGCGATTACTAGAATGAATCTAGATTTCGTTCATCAGCACAGTATTGTCCCAAAAATATATACAAACAAACAGAATTCTCACCTCACCAAAAACGAACACACTACGTATCCGACAGAGTAAAGGGAATGAAGTTTATCTGTATATATCTTCATCAAAGAAGCGAGAATACTTCCGGGTTGCTTCTGGGTACCCATGTGGACACAGGAATAAAATTCAACATTGAATATATTCCGTGTATATATTTGATAAATAAATTCAAAAAGGGATAAAACTCTTTTACAAGAATTTTATCAAGAAGCCAGCGTGTAAAAAAATTCATAAAGGAAATTTCTATTCCCAAGAATATAATTATTCGTTTATATTTATATAAAGGGCATTATTACAGAAAATAATAACGCCACACAGTGGACTTTTCAAAATAACCACATTTAGTACCTAATGCGAGGAAAAACAACCAACAGAAGACGACCAACTTTTGAGAAGTCCACTGTGTGGCGTTATTATTTTCTGTAATAATGCCCTTTATATATATATATATATATATATATATATATATATATATATATATATATATATATATATATATATATATATATATATATATATATATATATAGGCATACACGTGTTTATGGGGGATGCTGTTCGTGCGTGAGTTCCTGTATCTGTGTGTGAGTGATTTGTATGTCTGTTTGTCACTCAATACCGCTTCACCACCAGTGCTGGTGAGTTGATGTACCTGTGAAGTAGCTGTTCGGCCGAAGTTTCCGATAGAATAAGTACCATAGTTATAACATTGATTCCTTGCTCGATTTGTTCGACTAAAATTCATAGGCATGCCCTTCCCCCACCATGCCCACAGTCGAATGACTAAGGAAGTGTTTATCGAAACTTTCAGAACATCAACGAACAAACACACACACATACACACACACACACATATATATAGATAGGTAGATAGGCATTTATATATGTGTGTATGTGTGTGTATGTGTGTGTATGTGTTTGTGTGTGTGTCTATATATATGTATTTATGTATGTGTTTCAGCCAAGTGGCTGCGGTCATGCTGGTGCACCAATATATATATATATATATATATATATAGCAATAAAAAAGGTAAGATCCATTTTAATTTTGCATCCTGTATATATATACATATATATATATATATATGTTATTATTTAATATTTATTACTTTGTCCTTTTTTGATTTTTATTATAGGTCCTTTTAGTGTATTTACTTATTAATTTTTTTCTATATGTGATTGTGGATATTCATGGATGAATTCAATAATTGTGGTTTTTTCTCTAAATCATATATATATATATATATATAATTTACACACGCACACACACCCACGCACACACACACACACGCACACACACACACACACACATACACACACACGCATATATATATATATATATATATATATATATATATATATATATATATATATATATATATATATATATATATATATATATATATATATATATATATATATATATATATATATATATATATACATATATATATATTTCTTGCCAAGTTCCGTGCAGTGATTTAAAGAATCTGGCTTTGAAAATGCTTTCTTGTTCTCTTTATGAAGTGTCATGTTCATTATATCACATAGGTGTTTAATAGGTTTCATATCTGGTTACTGTCTCAGCCATGGAAGTGTTTTAATGCCCTTCTCATCCAACAAATCTAGGGTCATTTTAGCTACGTGACAAGGAGCCCCATCTTCCATAAATAAAGAATCTTCTTTAATCATTTCACCACGGGAATATTTGAAGGATTCCTTTCTGCAATATGGACATATACTTATCTGAGTTTATGTTTCCATCATACTCCACCATCTCTGATCAACCATTGCTCCAAATTGCTCCCCAGACCGTCACAGAATAACTGCTGTGTTTCATTGTTGGCTGTAATATTTTCACATCAAAATCTTGATCACAGATTCTCCAGACCCACACTCGGCCACTGTTACGAAATGCAGCAGCAAGATGTCCCGTAATGCTAGTGAGCCTCTCCACCCTCTCCCTGGTCCAATCATTTCTCTCCTTCATGTTGGCTGGTCGAAGAAGTGGTTTCCTTCTTCCTGCTCTGCCATAGTAAACAAGTTTGTGGAGGTACCTGACACCTGTTCTGGAACTGACATCAACTTGTTTTTCTGCCAGAGGCCTTGCAACAAGGATTACCCTCCACACTTTTTTCAGCAAAGAGAAGGGTCTTGTCAGGCTGATGTGGGCGAGATAATGCAGTGAATTAACTGTTGAAGGCAGAATGCCAAGGTTTCCTGCGATTTTACGCTGACTATGTCCACTTTCAGAATGACTTACAATACAGCCTCTTTCAAATTCATACGGTTCCAAGGCTTGCTTTGTACATGGTATGATTGATCAGTCTCATATAGAACCTGAAACATAAAAATGCCAATTAATATAAAAAAAGATCAAACTTTACGATTTGGAATAAACATAAAGCGATGTTTTATGTCTTGTCTATTCACTTCTGTCATGCCTGTGTATGTATATACAAATGATATACTTAGAAATGCTGAAAGCATACATTCATACACACATACACATAGCTGGATTTATAAGGGTGGAGTTAGAATAGTCAACTATCCCACACCTCAAATATCGGGAAAACCTGCACCAGACACTTAACCATAAAATAACTGCTACTCGTTTGTCTCAAAGCAGCGTTAAATACATTGGGAATAAAACGAGCAAAAACAACAAAAAAATATACGATAAGTGAAAATTTTCTGAAAGATTTCATTATTTTTATATATTCGTCTATAAAAGCGTATATAGATTTATACACACACGCGTACGCGCATAAACACGTACACGCAAAAACGTGTACACGTACACATACAGAAACAAACACGAACTCTCATATACTGCCACTACCTAAATATATTATTCTGTTCCTTTGGTAGTCATTTGGTACGCTGATCGTATTTACGAAAATATGTAAGACTGTTTGGCTTCCAAAATTTTATTTTTTAATTTATTGTTTTAATTATAAAATCTCTATCACGTAACATTACTCCACAGATAGAAACTATTTATTATCTTTCAACTTTGGAGTATGACTTGTTGAAATTTTTCGTTTATATTAACACTAATCTTTTCTTTGTTGTCTTTTTGTATATTTTCCCTCATTGTCAGTGTACCAATTTCTAGTCATTGTTATTTTCGCGTTACGCTCGCAATAAAAAAAAAACTTTCACTGATGACAGTGATTTAGTATTTGTCATTGTTACCGAGGCTACTCCTTAACTTCATTTTTCAATTCCGCTATGACAACTAATTTTCAGCTATCGTTGTTGAATACTAGTTCGAAAAAATCCGGACTAGTCAAGTCTGGGGAATGTGAAGGCCATTCAAAGCATACATCACACATGGTTCCAGCAAGATGGGGCGACTGCTCATACCGCAAGAGAAACAATGCAATTTCTACGGCAGTGCTTTGGAGAGTGAATACTCTCGCGCTACGGCAATGCCAAATGGCCTTCACGTTCCCCAGACTTGAGTAACCTGGATTTCGTCTTGTGGGGATACCTGAAAGATAAAGTTTACGTCAACAAACCGGAGACTCTCGTGCAACTGAAGGAGGACATCAATAGAGACATCAGAGAAGTGGAGTGTTATTTAAAGCCGAAAATAGCTGCCATTTAAGCTATGTCATTTTTCATGTGATGTAATGGTATTGCAAAATTGGACTTGAGAATATTAATTTCCATTATGTCCTTTATAGTGTATCAAACTTCTATGAATTTATTTGTAGTTAAGAAAGTTATTAAAAGTTGAAAGCCATCAGTGACATTTCAGACGCTCTGTACATTCAAAATGTAGTCAGCGATGCTAAAGATGATTTAGAGTAAACACCTGAAGGAAGATATGAAGCTACAGCATTGGTAAGCAAAATGGACTTGAAACTGCTTTCATGGCTAATATCTGTAATTTAACTTTTCTACAGTTTAACAATAACAATAAAACTTTCCAAGGGGTTGAAGTGAATCTGAATAATGTGGTGGATATAATTGATTCATTGGAGAACTTTCTGAAATTTTATCACATCAGGATAAGTATGAAGAGTTGGAACATGTGCGGAAACAGACGATGAAGCATGACAGTCAGACCAAGGAAATGAAGCAAATATGATGCAAATGCAGCATCAACTTCGGGAAAAGTAATCCTTTCTGAAAGAAAAAAGATTCATACGTGACTTCTTTCAATGTTATTTTAGATCAGTTGTTTGCCACCTTATAAAAACGCCAGATAGCCTACCAATCTGGGCTTCACAGGTTCAAGGCTCTCAATCCGGCACTAGTCTCCTAAAAATATGTTTCATTCAGGACGTAACATTTTACTTTTTTTAGCGCCTACTTTACCATCGCAGCTAACTTGAAATCATAAAACACATGATAGACAATCACCTGCTTGAAATATCAAAGAAAAGCATTTTTCATTTTAAAGATCGTCGAGAGAAAGAGTTACAAGTATATGATCATATCACTCATTCACACGCGTGCACATTTATAAATGCATGCACTAACGCAGAAAAATACACGCCTGACTTGTACAAATTATAAATACCTACTCTATTGATAAATAGTTTTAAAGCAATATATTATAAAAAATATATATATAATTCATATGTGATGGTCGCTGCTTTCTGTGAGTATGTGAATATAGCCTTCCCAACTAAACAATACGATATATATCAACAATTCTAAATGCAAGAAAAAAATATTGATTTTTTACTCCTGGGCATAGAGTTAAATGCCTTTAGATAGTTATCGACTAGACAATTTGAATGACTTAAGACGAAAACATTTTTATGTTTGCTTGCATGTAGGTATGTATATCTGTGTGCATACATATATGCATACAAACACACACACGTATATATATATATATATATATATATATATATATATATATATATATACATATATATAGTTTTATGGAAAAGAACCAATGTTCATGAACTCATCGATGAAAATCCACTGATGAACATCCAATTTATATATTTACATTTATTTTATACTGTAAAACTTAATTTAATTTCAATTTTTAATAACTTGATTTTAATTGAGTTTTTACCTGTAATTTTGGATGTTATCCCTAATATATATATTATACAATTATCTATATGTTATTCAAATTGGGCAATACACCCAATGGTTTACCCCGCATGCACTTGAATTACATAAAGGCCAAATGGAAGGAAATTGAAAGTGAGATCGTCAATACAAATTAGTCTCTCCATATTGACAATCTAATGCGTAACAGAACTATATTAACAAAGTAGCTAAAAACAAAAACCTAGCTCTCTTAACGTATGAGTTTGCCTAAAAAAGATAAAATAAGAAAATAAAACGCATTGGACTAGCTTAAAAAATATCTTATAGAAATGAAAATTCGATGAAGTAAAACCGAGCATTGAGGAATATAAAGTCTAATCCAAAGTAAGTTCTATTTTCCACTTTGGTAAACAAAAAAACATCTACACATAAACAGATTGGGCCTCTAATGGACCGAAATGTATCATAAACTAATGAACCATCACAAATATGCACAAACATGACTGCATTTACCTAACTCATAGCCAACAAAATAGTACACAATTCACACGAATTAATTGATCGCCAGAATTCAACTGTAAAAGCACATCTGGAAATTATTCAAACTATTATTCTAACTATTCTAACATTAAATGAAAATCATTTAAGATTAAGTGCAAATGTACGAATATTGTTCCGTGTTTTCTCATAGTTCAAGTCTTTTCTCTGTGAATTTCATTATGTACAGAGTGCAAATGTATAACTAGTAAAATGTAATCATATTTGTAATGCCTTCAGATTAATACGCCTGCGCCGATTTGATTTGTTTCATGTGAAGTGACTATTGGCAGAAATGATAGGATTTTGCCTGAAATCCTACTTTCTTTTGTTTTTACATTTGCATCGGAAAAAAAACTCAATCGTACCTGTTTGATTTCAAGTTTATATTCTTATTTCCCATGATTTACACTTATAATCTAATAACGATTTATATTAATGGAAACTTGACATTGTAAAATTAAAAAAAAAAACATCAGTTTATTGGTTTTGAGTTGAAGATTTATAGAGTGAAGTCGTTGAAAATAACATTATAAATCTAGTGAACAGATTGTAAAAGCTAAAATGTCATGTCCTCCAGTGCTGGAATAAACATATATTGATTTCTAATCAAAACTCAAGAGGATTTAATTTGTACTTCTTACAAATTTTCTGAAATTAAATTAAGGTCGCTGATTGATGTCTATTTAATTAAATAAACTTTGACCCTCATTTAAATTGCATCGGAGCATATTGTTCTGGGAACGTATAACAACGATCCTAATGAAACATCTGTGAGCTAATAAAACGAGGAATGAAATTATTATAAATGCAAATATTAGAGAAATATACATTCAAACTTTAACTATATTGCAATCTCAGAATGAATGTATTATAATGAGAAACATGTGATTTATTCTATTTGATATAGTTCGCCCTAAAAGTTTGAATTTATGTCATATGGTATAAATTATTGTGTACAAAACGACTCCTCATTTTATACAAAGGTAATAAATAAGTTGAATAAATGAGTTGAAATTTAATTAAATATAGACTTGCATCACACGGCTGAGTTATATCCAGGATATTAAGCTTCATTTTTAAAATTACATTGAAACAAATGCAAATTAGTAATTTTATATAAAAAATCGATAAAAATAGATAATGGAATAAATAGTTTCGACTTATCCTGCCCTCAAATTTTTTGGCCTTGAGCGAAAATGAGAATTGCTATTATTATCATTATTATTATTATTGTTGCCTTTACACGGCTTCTAATGCTGGAGATGTACTACAGTGTCAGCTGTTCACTACCAGTGAACTAAGGAAAAACCTTTTATTTTTCGAGCACCTTCCGGAGTAATCGTGCGGTTCTAGCAGTGCTGTTTTCTGCAAGTGCTCCACCCTTATTGCAGCCCATATTTGTTCCACGTACTTCTCGAGATTTTTTATCACTGTTACCAGGGCTCCGACAATCATTGGTTCTACTGCTACCTTTTTCATCGACCAAAACCGCTTAACTTCCTAAGCTAATCTGTCATATCTCTCGATATTTCTTTCTTCATTATCGCATACCATGTTTTCAGCTGGGCATACTATATCTATGATCCAGCATAGTTTGTTTTCTTTCTCAATTAAGACTATGTCCGGCTTCCTATTCTCTATCTCTTGATTGCACTGAATCATGAAATCCTATAGGATCTTTGCATTTCTATTTTCGACGATGCCTTCAGGTTTGTGGTCTTACCAAGTGTTTGCTCAGTCAAGTCCATGCTTGTTGCAAAGTGTCCAATGTATAAGCATGGCTATATTGTCGTGGCATTCCTTATATTCCTTCTGGGCTAGTGGCATACATTGGCTGGTAATATGCCATACAGTTTCACCGTTTTGTCCACAGATTCTGCTCTTATCACTTTCTGATGTGTTGTCTATTCTGTATTTTATGTAGTTTGTTCTTAGTGCTTGATCTTGTGCAGCACAGATTAGCGCTTCCCATTCCGGTTTTAAATGGCATTTAGTCATCCACAGCCATCTTTTTTCTCTCTCCGTCTTATATTCAACATCCCTATGAAATTGCATTCTTTTCTTTACCAACCTATTTTCAGTTTCATTCGATTTCAATTTCTTGTATAGTGCTTTGTGTTTGTAATCTTTCATTCTATACAAGCCTGACATTCTTAATTCTAATAATAGCGGTTCTGTGGCATTTTTTTACATAGCATACTATGTTGTTTTCTTCTGCTCTAATGCTTTGTCCGCATCTAATAAGTCCTCTTCCCCCGATTTTTTCTGGTACATACAGTCTGTTTAGGTCACGTTTTGCGTAGAGTGACCCATATCTAGTTAGCAACTTCCTTGTCTTTCTGCCTAAGCCGTTTAGTTCGTCTACTGTCCATGCGATTACTCCTGCTCTATATCTAAGTAGTGAAACCACCCAGCTGTTAATAGCTTCAATCTTATTCCGTCCTTTTAATTTCGACATAAAGAACAGTCTCAGTCTGCGCAAGTACTCCACCTTAAATTTTTCTGTCCTTTCTTTCTCCATCAATTTCTCCATTTCCAAAATCCGCAAGTACTTATAGCCCGTCTCTTCTATCTGCTTCATAACCTCTCCGGAGGTTGATTTTACCTCTCTTCAAGACTAACATACCACACTTTCTCAGTCCGAACTCCATTCTGATATCAGCATTGAAGGTATTAACCGTATGAACGAGGGAACTGACTTGGACTTCATCCATGCATAACAAATGGTTGACTTTTTGTTGGCAGCATTTGAATACACACCCAGCTTTTGCTTTCCTCAGAATCAGTGTTAGTGGTATCAAGAACAATACAGAGATCAGTGAGGACAAGCAGTGCCCTTGGAAGATGCCATTCCTAATTTCTACTGTCCGTAAACTTCTTTCCTATTCTGTCAGGTCCGTCCTCCAATTCGCCATACTTTTTCCAAGCAATCGCTCAATATTTGATGCAATACCAAATAGGCTCATACACTCCATAATCCAAGAATGTGGGATCATATCGCACGCTTTACGATAGTCGATCCAAGACATGGCTGATTCTTTTCCTCTTCTTGCAGTCTCTAAGTATAGTTTTCTCTATCAGGAGTTGGACCTTGGTATCTCTGCGCTTACGCTTGCAACACTTTTGATCCTGTGGCAGGACACCGCTTTTTTCCAGATATTCATAAATTGAATCTGCTAGTATTCCGGTCAATAATTTCCACAAAAATGACAAACAGGATATCGGCCTGTAATTGTGTACCGTATTGCCTTTTTCGATGTTTTCAGACACAGATCTATTCTACCCAATGTCAACCACTCTGGTGTTACTTGGTCGGCATTTAACAAGGTGCTGCGCTGCAAAGCTATTCATGCATGACGTTCACCAAATCTTTTGATGTACTAGCTTTCTACTCCATCTGGTAACCGAGTCCTTCCAGTTGCTCATTTTTTTTTCTGGTTTCCTTCACTCCTCTATCTGAAATGGCTAATTCTGCCTGTTTTGGAAAGATTACTGTTTGTTTCAGTTCTTGCAACCATTCAGTATCCTTCATCTGTTCCTTGTCTTTGCCCCAGATGTCACTCCAAAACGTTCGACTTTCAATCTTATCTGGTATCAACTTTTCATACATAATCTCTCCATTTCTTTCTGTATTGAATCTCTTCTGATCTACTCTGAAAAACTTATTCTGGTGTTAACCCTTCATTCTTTGGCCGTATCTTACCATCTTTACTTTCTATACAACGAGGCTCTGTTTCAGTTCCTTCATTACTACATTCATGCCCTTCATTTCAATATTATACTTCCTGTTCAGCGCCCTGTATTTTTCTTCACTTCTAAGCTCCCCATTCTCTTTTCGGTCTAACACACAGATTTCCTTCGAGAGCATGAATAACCATGCCTGGATTCTTCTTTTCCACCATGGATCTTTTCTTTTGTTACTCCCGTTATGTTTCATTTTCTTGACATCAACACCCATATTTCTGCTACAACAGTACTTGCCGCCTGGGTCAAATTATTTGCTTCTGTGATGTTTGTTCTGATGTATTTCAGAATTTCATTGACATTTTTCGTTTCTTGGTTCCATTTCCATCGATCAATCTTTTAAGGTTGCAAATAATGTCGCTATCGTTCTCCTGTAGTCTTACCTTTATTCTGTCGTAGATTGCCTGTTGTTCATCTGTCTTGTCGTCATTAGTTTCATTGTCTTCATTTAGATCATCTATACGTCTCTTATCAAGCAAACTGCCACTGTTCCTTTCCTATGCTATGGAATTACTCTTATTAGTAAGACCTGTATTTTCATCGTTATCTGTTTTGCTATTTTCCAAGACCCGTGTTTTGATAGCTTCGAGCTCTACTTCTGTGAACCAACAATGTTTTCTTATTGCTCTAGCTTGATCACATAGTCTCTGTTCCGTGAGTTGAAACAATCCATTTTCTCTCGAATGATCTTACATACATTGTCAGCAACCCCTAATTTGAGCACCATTTTCATCTACCGGTCTTCTCAGGTAGTAATACTCCATGAACACAGCATTAGTTTGCTTGCTCCATCTATGCCGTGTGTGGTGGTCCAGTGTTTTGCTCTTCTTTTATGTGTTTCACCACCACCACAGCCTCACGAACGATGTTGGTTTCTTTACAAACCTAGATCATCAAAACTGACGAATTGTTTTAGTACCAAGCTGAAAAGTATGTACTGGGGTCTATTTGTTCGATTAAAACAAGTGAAAAATTACACGCAAACGGACAATCGTACACACACATACTCTCACACATGCACATATATATATGTACAGATATATACATATCATAGGCCCTCACCGTTGGTTGAGCATTCAGATATCTTGAAGTTTTTGTGCGTATGTAGCATCGGTATATCCCAGATGTGTGCGTATTCATCGTTGTGTATTTGAATTACTTTGTTGATTGCTAAAACATATTTTGGAACTGTGGTATTCTCTGAGATTTGAGAGCAACTTAACTAAAAACTGCAATGCAGTTTTGCCTGTTATATACGGGTGGTTGCCAGGAAATGTCCTCAGATTTTATGGTTCCAAATGCGCAATACTTGTTTCAACTGATTCCCATGAATTTATCTATAATAACGCTATATCGAACATAGAATTCTCCAATAAATTTACTGAAACTAGAGACCAATAAAGAGCCAAATTAGCTTCACATCCCTTTCATCTAGGAAGAATTAGGTATGTGGCAATATATATAAGAAACGGCACAGCATTGCCAAAACATTGCACTCCAAATTGATCTGTTAGCGCTTGGTGAAATGTCGAAAATCTCTGGATTCAAAAATTGAAACATACATAGAAGCACACACACATAAGTACACACAGGCAAGCACACACACACACATACATGCACCCACACAAACACACACGTATAGGCTTCCACTATACCTATGACATTAGAACACAATTTTTATTTGCTCATCATGTCGTTCATTCATGCAAGACATGATGTGGCAGCAAATAGATGATTATGGTAATGTGTGAACCACGAATGTTGCACAAGTGTAGCAGTTCATGGATAGATTAATACAAAGGCACTTCTATGGTGTGTGAAGCAAACAAAAAAATATATTTGGTCCTAAAATTTTCTGAGTTGTTTTATCATATTTGATCATTGTCTTCAATAAATAACTCATATCATATGTGTGCTTATTCTCTGCAGGCGCATCATGCTCGAATATTTCAGAAATTCAGAGATCATGCGTTACAAATGCTACGCCACATATCACTCCCTATAACCTTAGTACAACTATACTTCCTCAATGAAACTGGGTGGAAAGAATTTGAATAGAAGCTCATCGGATGGGCTGTATCAGTGATTGAAAGCGTAGATGTATTCTTAAGAATTACGATAAGCGTAAATGTGTACGTAGAGTGCTTTGTCACTTACACTTTAAATCAGGAGAAAATTGGAATGATGAAATTAATGAATAAAAAAGTGGTATCCAGCAACACTACATTTTGTCTGTGTAAATTAATCAGTGATAGCTGAATAAAATATGTGGTGTTTGTTGCATGAATCCGTGTTTTGGCAGTCTTTCTTTTTAACATCTGGTAGTAATAACGATATCCAAGATTGACTTTGTTATATTTAGTAATCAATATCTGATTCATTTTGGAACTATATACTGCATGATGACTTCTGTTACTTCCTGCTTTCGCCTAAATCCATTTTCTAGCTTATAGCCGCGAAAATAATCAGCCAATCCTCTTTTGTAATCATAAAAAAGGCTCCTTTGATTTGTAAGAAACCCATAATGAGATTAAAAATATATTTGAATCCTCAGTGCATATAAATTTTAGCAGTACACTTATGGAGCGATTGTCATTTATGTCTGTTGAAATCGTACAATTATTATCACCAATATATTTTAAATCTGTAATTGTCACTTTCTGTTAACCATAAATGTGTGTGTAACTGTC
>NC_142931.1:36689960-36694960 GCF_046866305.1 Octopus bimaculoides
ATTGCCAATGATACTCTCCGTGCCTTAGTAGTCTAACATGTTGTGCTCAAAGAAAATGTACGATAAGTGACAAGTACAGTGCTACAAAGATCCATAATGGTAGAACTCGGGGAGCAACTGTTATATAAACTTGTGTATATCCGTAAGTTTGTTACATTTGCCCAGCAGCTAACTGGTAACGCTATTCAGCAATTAATTAAAAACTACGGAGGGCAGCAGACTGGATTATAAAAAAAAACAACTTACGTGAGGCTCTAACATAAAAGCAGGAGTTGAGTATACCGCATTGAAATTTTGCGGTTGCACTTGATATTAATTAGTAGCAGCGGTACACTTTCTCACTCTTTTAACTGACATAAATTATCTGACCCACACTTATATTATACATAATTCATATACAAATAACCCATATTTTACCTAAATTCCTATACTTGATTCCTCAATTTTACAATAGCACAAAGTCGGTGTGTTATTATAGATATATTTTAAAGCACGCCGTACCAAACATTAAGATGAATTGTATTAAGATATGCCACCTTCATGATGTCTATCACTAAAATTCATAAAGACGAATACACATATGCTGGGCATATATGCAATCAGGAACTGTTAGTGAATGACATATGTAGTAGCGTAAACATTTTGAAAAATGTTTCCGAGATTTTTCCAATTTTGATTTTTGGTTCATTTATCATTATTTTCTATTTTTCTGTCAATGTTTAAAACACATTTGCCTCTCTATCGGTCTACACCATCATGCACAAATATAAGTAACTATGTATAGTTATATTTATCACCCTCCATCTACTCAATTTGAGTATATATGTATATACTCAATATATATATATATATATATATATATATATATATATATATATATATTCATATGCATGGACACTTGCTTTCATAGTTATTAATGCAAGGGAGTGTGTGTATTTATAGTCGCGTGTGCATATATTTGTGTGTATACATCAATGTTTTCTTATTGGAACACGGAATTTCAATAAAATATGTTTTCAATCGTTTCTACTTTATCATAACTTCACTCCCAATCAATAAACTGCTTTTCAATACATTTTATAATCCTCAGTAACAATAAAGCACCACTATACACGATTCTTTTCATATACACACAGGAAGACACACATATATATTTTTCATATATATATATATATATATATATATGTGTGTTAAATATAGGTACATACACACACATATATTTATCTATGTATGCGTGTATATGTATATATATATATATATATATATATATATATATATATATGTATATATGTATGTATTCATAAACATATTCATACCTACACAACTCTCAATCATTTTCACAATCACAGACGCATATAATATCTACCATATATATATAAATATACTTATCTATCTATCTATCTATCTATATATACATATTTATATGTATATACATGTATAACTATATGCGTATATCTATGTATACACGCAAATACAGACATCACACACACATATGTAAAATGAATTTTCCTCCTTGATGTTGGTAGAAATAATAATTTTAATTATGGAGTTCCACAATAAAATTTATCAGACTTACTAAAGTTTATTCATTCTCATACCGATCAGGATTGTTCACGTTGTCACTGCAGTTTAGTCCCCTCAACATTGTAAGTCTTATTATGTACTGATATACAGCATTACACCTTTTTTCTAAGGGCATAATAACGATGATTCATATATTTACATTCAAATTATTTTAGCACCCGAACCGATGCAATTTAAAATGATGTTTGCTTAGCTTGGGGAGAGACCAGAATAATTCGTTTTGTTAGAGCCGTAAATGCAGAACTAATGAGAATATGTTCCAGTAATCTTTAAATGTATGGCAAAAATTGCACTTTTTAGAGAACAATTTCGAACAGTTTTAATAAAATTGTGTGAATAAATGTACTGCACTTCACTTTCGTTGTCACCATTTTAATGCGATTTTCTCTTCATGCTTGAATATCGCTTCAGTCTTTTGCCGTCCCAAGTCATTTATTTATATTGCTGTCTTCGAAGGCATAGGCATGTTTACTTTATAAATATACTCTGTTAATTAAAAAACGCAGCTTCTCTCCCCCCCCCCCCATAATGCATAGTTTAATTCCTATCTTATACTTTTAAAATATTAATCTAAAATGAAAGCGATGTTTATTCATGTGAAATAAAGTAAAACTATATTCAATCATTATTAATTATAATTTTAAATTCTGATTTTCTATGATCTTATAGGATTTTTTTTAACTCATGTATCGGCAATATGTTTTTAAATTAATGTCACTGCATACTGCATACATTTATTCAAATGAAGCCTATAATTTTGACAGTGTTCCGGTCCATAAGTAGGAATTGCATAATTTCTACAATTTGGAGCAACGAGTGCCATAATCTACTATATTTACATTATACTTCAACGAATTTCAAAATGTACGACGGTACTTATGCAATTATGTAGCTACACAACAAAGGAAAACCACCGCTATAGTCATAAATCTGACTTTTAAATAACCTGATATGTAGAATGAACACCATTTAGAATCACCAATTATTTTAATATTTCCTGATACATTATTTTACTAGGGGCTATACAAGTAATTTTCAGAGCTACTGAAGCCTTTTCATTTTATGCATAGTCACTACATTAAAAGTGTAGGCCGACCCGATCATTATATGTGCCCTAATTCTAATTACAATCCATGATCGTGACATGAAACAAATCGTCGCAAAGTGAGCCAAATGTTCAATCAATATAAACATCGGCAACTCCAAATAGCTTTTGTAAACAACGTGTTCGTTTTATAATCTTAAGTAAGCAATCCACTGATCTTCCAAATATTTTTATTGCAATTTTCCGTATATATGAAATATACTTTTAGGATATTTAACGTAAATTTATATAAGTAGACCTTTATTGCAGATGTTAAATTCAGAATTATTTTTCATGCTGATTGATTAGAAAAGTGATGATTAAGAATACTTTTAAAAGCAGATGTAGAATTTGGAAATAATTTAAAGGCATAAACATGACGAATTTAATATATTTTTATCTTTATGGATTTAATTTTCACGAATATTACGTGCAAGCAACAAAATTGATTATATAACTATGGAATGTAAAATATTTTGTATGGGATCAATGGATTTAATGATATTTACGTTTTCTCTTGAGTCATTAAATCAGTAAATTTATATAGCTATATCTAAATTCGGTCAGAGAATGCATTCAGCGCAACATGAAATTAGTCAAAGTAAAACAATACCAAATTTAAAAAATTATCATTAAATATATTTAATAGTCGTTTTAAAATTTTGTAATTATTATACAGAACGAATAGTCTAAAGTGTGTTTTTTCTTCCCCAGTTGTTCCATCCAATCGTTTTAGTGATATTTAGATGTATATTAAAGGGATAGAGAGCGATTTAATGGAAGCTTAAAACTATTTTCAACAAACAGAGTGTGGTTATTTAAATGCTAAACCATGAAATATTTTATTAAACATTTTGTTATGTTTCAAAGTTAGTTTTTGTTTAAATATTATCCACGTGGCTCTGTTGCGAGAAGTCTGCTTCCCAATCACATAGGTTCGGGTTCACTCCTATTGCGTGACATATTGAGCAAATGTCTGCTACTATATCGCATTGGGCCTGTCTAAGACTTGTATATATATATATAAACGTTTGTGTGTTTGTCTTTGCTTTGAGTCAATGTTTGTGACTGGATCTGGTAGGCGGGAAGTAAGAGGAGCCCGTTGTATATATATATATATATATATATATATATATATATATATATATATATATATATATATATATATATATATATATATATATATATATATCACATATGTCCAGTCCTACTTCCTTTCTTATCTTGGCTATCGCCAAACACGCACACGAGCACGCTTCGTCCCGCTTCCTTCCAGTTTGTTGCTTCACAGCGTTCAATGTACACATATTGTTTCACGTCTGGCCGTATAGTCTATTTTGTTTATTTTCACTGTTTCATTTTCCTGTCTCGTTTTCTGTCTGCCACTACATTCCTCCATGGTAAAAATTTAATTTGTGGTCCGTGGGAAGAGCCATTTTAACGATGCGTCCTGCCCTAACTCTTCGAAACGCCAGTGTTCGAATGGTGGCAACTGATGAAGGAAAATGTTGTCTATGTGGCCTGTGTGTTTTCTGTACTCTGTTTATCATTTTGTCCACGTTTTGTTTGCAACGTCCTGTACCCAGATATGCATCTATATATACAGGTAGATGTAGGTATGTACATACATGTACGTATATATGCATGTACTCATTAATTATTTGTATTATATATATATATACTTTGTGTGTGTTTCTTTGCTTTGAGTTTATGTTTGTCCATTACCATTGCTTCACGACTGGTGTTCGCTTATTTACCTCACCTTAAATCAATGGTTCAACAAAAAAGACCGATAAAATAAGTGCTAGTCTTTAACAAAGGACTACGGTTTATTCGTTCGACTAAAAAAATGCTTCAAGACGATGCGCCACCTTGGCTGTAGTGCAGTGACTGAACCAAGAAAAAGATAAAAGATAAAAATATATTTATTTTCTATACAAGAATATTTCGGAAAAAGAAACACAGTCAGTTATTTTCCTCATTAGGAATAAGATATTTCGCTGATATTACTGCCCTTAACAACTATGGTGAATATATGTGTAAAAACAAACAACTTTCTGGAATAAATTGTTTACCTCAATTTCCTATTACGAAAAGAATCACAACCTATTTTTGCAAACACTCTTCGCTATATCATAACTGGCTCTCGTACACATTTTGTAAAAACTGTTTTTGCAAGGACAAAATATGTGGATGTGTGTGTGGTGTGTATATAAGTTTATATACAAGAGAGTATATATATGAGAGAGAGAGAGAGAGGGGGAAAGAAAGAGAGAAAGACTGAGTGTATGCGTGTGGATGTGCGTGTGCATGTGCTTGTGTGTGTGATATG
>NC_142931.1:36699960-36704960 GCF_046866305.1 Octopus bimaculoides
ACATGTACAATATGCGGCGGTAAAACTTTCTGTATGGAAAACGGACGAGTTTTACCCTTGGGATTTTAACTCATATTTATGAGGACATTACTATTATAGGAATGCAGTCAATCGGTTTTTTCTTCAGTTTTAGAAGCATTGGTAGTAGCCGCAAGTAGTTTAAAAAGTTTAATATATTAGAATTTAGAAATGTGTGAGCAATGAGCTAATTCTTTACAGGGAAACTCGAAACATCATATGGGCAAACTTCCTCATTTTTCCTACTAAAAGTTTTTTAACTCTATATCATAAAAGATATTATTTATAACTTTTTCTTCTTCAAGTTCTACTGCAAAAAAAAATATTTACTTCACTGATACACACACACACACACACACATATGATATATATATATATACATACAAATATATATGCATATAAATATATGAGGGACTCACTCGTCGAGTGCGACGTGCGTGTGTTCAATTGTTATTGAACAAACTGCTCAACTCATTTTCTTTATAGTGATCAAAGTTACATCGTCTGTAGAGGTGCACAAGTGTATCACACATCACATGTTGAAATGATCACAAATCAACGTAAAATGAAGTGTTTCGCTCAAGGACATAACGTTCATGTACGTATGATTATATCATTGCGTTAGGTTTTACGAGCGATTGTACACACACCAGACAACCTAAGCGAGGACGTTCGTACATCCATATCTAGTAACCGTTATGTCTATATATTTTGTGGCTGTATTTGTATTTATATATATTTGCATCTGATATTTGTTTATTGATCTTATATAAGAATAATTCTTAATTTGCTACTCTTGTATACACATTCTAAGAAGAAATTTTGCAGGACAGACGCTATTTAAACGAGATATCTCTTGTCACTTGGGCTGACACATCTACACCAACGGATACAACTGAAGTATGTGTTCAGTATCCCATCTGTGAAGAATTGATGCTATGTGGGTCGAAACAATTGTAGTTATCAGTAAACATTCTCGTATTTTCCATCTTCCATTTCTCTCATTAATAAAATACATACACACACACACACACACACACACACACACACACACACACACACACACACATTATTCTTTTTATTGTACATGGCATTATTACTTCAGTATCCGTGTATTAGCTTAACTTCGGTAAACAAGATGAATTCATTTGAGTTAATTGATAAAATAACTAATCAAGAATTGGGAAGATCAACAAATATTTTGCAGACAGTTGGCTGCGAAAGAATAGATAATATCAACGATAACCTCAAATGTTTTTCAAGTGGCATAGAGACTCCATGATTTTATGGTATCTTAATGACTTTTAATTTCTATTTGCTTTATTTTTCTTATTACACAAACAGCGAAAATCTGAAATTGGATTTCTGCTTTAGGAAGAATTGAATAAATGAATGGTATATATGAATCATTATGCAAACTAAACAAATGTTTGATTGAATGCTTCTCGGTAAAATATGATTTAATTAACCCGATATATTGACTACGTCTCTTTCTCACTACGGTCGATTACACACAGTTAAGAACACGCAAAAATAAAGACTCCAAACATCCGTGTCATTGGCTGGACCGTGTCTGTTTCAGAGATAAAATTATTCTTTATTTTGTTTTATTTTATCTATTTTCTGGTCTACAGACCATGGAAAACGTGCATTGATTGTCACTTGAATTCAAATACATCTAATTCATATTAAGATTTTTTAAGTGCGTGGCTAATATATAAACTTAAATTTATTGTGCATTTACAATTAATAATCATAATCTTCCTCTCTTTTATGTAATACAGTAGGATTAAGAATTTCCCCTGAGAGATTTCAATTTGTTTTACCAAATGCAATATAAAACATCTAAGAGAAAAGATTGGAAAAGAGAAAGGAAAACGAGCGAATGAATGATGAGGTGTTCCTTCTTTTGTATTTGAGAAACTTAATGTTAAAATTGTTATCTGAAATGATCTTTTACTGATATATGTTCCTGTTTGAGGAAAGAGTTCTACAGGTATGCGAAAATGGTTCTACAGGTAAAGTATATAAACAATTACATAACTAAAAGCATGATAGAATAAACTAAACGAGATGAGCAGAATGTTTATGCCATTTAAATGCAAGCTTTGTCATAGAGATGTATTCAAACTGGGAGTGCACAGCTTCACCAAGTTTAGAGCTTATTCATGGTCTCAGTTTTCGGCTTTAGTTATGAAATACATTAGAACATTTTTCCATAAACACCTAATATTAACGCATTGCTGTGATGTGCAGGAAGGTATATCACGGTAGATTGGGTAAGAAAATACAAGAATAATCTTATTAGTTACAAAAAGTGATGTGTGAGGTATGCGTGAGTTATATATCTCATTTGATATCATTTCTTTTACGCGATAACTGAAATTATTGATGTACCAATTAGAGGGAGAAAACAAAACAGTAAGCATATTACGGATTTAATCTGGAATATTATTAGCATTCAGATTTATTAGATGTTGGTCTTAACTTATTGAAACTGTTGTCCTTTACGAAATTCATAGTGAAAATGTTTTAGATATCACAAAACTTCATCAGAATGGTAAGTATTTTTTTCCAAAGTTATGCACAGATTTCCTTTATTGTTAAGTTCTATTCCATTATTTCGTCAGCTTGAGGATATTTGACACATTTCAATCCTTGCATAAATTATTCCAGCAGTACTCTCATTACTTTTTCTATTGCTTATTTTTTCCTCGACCAAGCCTACTTATTTAGGATGCCTCAATTTCCTCTTTTCAGCTTAAATTTCCAGGCGATATTATAGTATTGCAATTGTTTTCATATCGTACACGTTAATACCACATTTTATGTTGACAGTAGCTGTAGTTAAGAAATTTATACACTATTGATATACCGAGAGTTCTCCCACTTACTGTATACTTCAAAAGTGGAAAATATAGCTTCATTTCTACTGGAACATTGTGCCAGAATTTTTTTTTTATATTTGAAGTAATTTCTTCTATTTTATTTGTAAGAATTGAAACTTAATTTTCTATTGGTCATTTATATTCTTTTAGTTGGTGGATCATAAAATATAGTATTGCTTGAAAGCAAACTGGAAAATGTTTGTAGCATCTATAATTCTAACGGTGTTGACAGAGGTATGAATATTAATATATTCCCTGACTTTTTGATGATGATCGTCTGCAAGAGAAATATAAAAGATTTCTACTCGTAGCAGGATGCAAATATGCATTGAAACGGGTGACGTTTATTTTTATGTTTTAAAAATATAATCTAAAATGCCGTCTAATGTCTTTGTAGGCACAGTGGCTTATATTCAACACGCCCTCAGTTATGCTGAATCGACAGTTTGATGCATACATACAGATAAGTAGACGCATTCATGCACACTTAAAGACATATAATCATATATATATATACATATATATGCGCACACACACACACGTTTTATATGTATTATGTATTATTATATATATATACATGTATGCGTGCGTGTGTTTGTATGTCTGCATAAAGTCGATAATACACACCATATTAAATAGGTGCTTCGCATGTGTGAGCTTCTTCATGCGCAATATTATAATTGCGTTATCGGGATTCGAATAGCTCCGGAATGGATTGCTGACTGCTACGTCTATTAAATACTCTCTTTTGCATATCTAAATATATTCCTATACATACACATTTGTGTGTGTGTGCGTGTAAACTTAACCGGTTTCACATTTTCATGAGCTCCAAAAGAGTAAGCTTTGAGAAACGTGAAGCTCTGTTGCAAACTGTAACGCGTCTGGCCTTTGCAAAGGCAGATAACGAAATACGATAACGACATACAAGTCCAATAATTTTCACTACCAGATATGCAAATACAGAAATTCAGCTGAACCCAGAAGAAAATGGGAGATAATCACAAGGGTTAACAATTCTCCGAATTAGCAAAGAGAAGACGTCAGGCATGTGCTCTACCTCAATCGCATCATCAGCAAAGCAGTTAACTGACATTTATTCCAGTAACCATATGCGAAAAGACTAGATAATAATATTGGACTGGATCAACTTTAATAAACAGAAAAAGAATATGATTTATACAGGCCCATAATTACATATGTACTAAAACAGAAACGCAATGATTGCATGTACAAGTATGCTTGAATTTTCCGTTTTTCTGTGTAAATATGTTTATATGTACGAGCGTGTGCGTTTGTGTGTGGGGGGGCGTGCGCGCACGTGTGTGTATGTGTGTGTGTGTATGTGTGTGTGTGTGTATGTGTGTGTGTGTGTGTGTGCGTGTGTGTAAAAAAGGGAGCTGATTATATATGAGGCATGAACCACGAAGTAAACGGAAACATTCTCTATGGGAGACGCTGCATGAAGCCGCTTGATGCAGCCGTCAGACATCAGTCTGCCGACAGACGTCCTTTGATGTAGTCGCTCTGCTACGTGGTGCGTCTTTGTTTTACAGTGCTTCTCTCCTGTTTGTCTAATCTTGAGATGGCTGAAACGAAGGAACTGCATGCTTCCGTAAATTCTGTTTTCTGCTGCGGGAAAAAAAACCGACAGAAACAGTTGTGAATCTTCAGACATCTTATAAGGGCGCTACCATGGAAAAAAAAAGTTTACGAGTCGGTTTCACGCTATAGGAATGGTCACTTGTCGCTTGAAAACCAATCTCGCTTAAGATGACATCCCCATCCCGAACGAATGAAACCATCACGAAAATTCACGAACTGATTTTGGAAAACCATCGTCTAACAATTGACGGACTTTGTGATATAACTGGTTTTCCTGAAGCTCCTGCCAACCAATTTTGTGCGAGGAATTGCGAATGAAGAGAGTTGCAGCAACATTTGTGTCTCGCCGGCTCACGGAAGATCAAAAAACAGTCATGACTGAATGCGTGTCATGAACTGAATGAACAGTTGGAAGTTGATCTGGACGTTTATATAGATATGTAAATAAAACAACTGTACAGATAGAAAATTGGTCTGCGTCGAAAATAA
>NC_142931.1:36709960-36724960 GCF_046866305.1 Octopus bimaculoides
GTACTAAATTCATCTATACTGCTGCAGACGACCAAAGGCAAAATTATTTTCGGGTAAAGTATAGTTTACTAGTCCATTAATACCAGTTAGTAATTGGGTTTCTACGGGAGTAAGTGATGGAAGGAACAAGTGTAAAAGTGTTTCACTGACGCTCACATGTTTTCAAATATAATAGGTCAAACTGCAGTTAGTGTTAAATGTTATACAGAGTCTTGAAAATTTAAGCAGTGAGCTTAGAAAAAGTATCTACTCAGAGCCCAAATTAGTGAAAGTTGAACGCATAGTTACCGGCACGAAACCTTCCGGCAACCGGGCCAGAAAATTACGAATTGAATAAGAATTGGAGAGACATGCATGAAGAGTAATTAATTAGTTGCATTAAAGAAGGCAGCTCATAGAGAATTCGATTGATTTATTAGAGGAATAGAGCTACAGATTCATACACTATAAATGTTTCTGTTAAGTGAGACAAAAGGTGTAAACTTAAAGAGAAAAATAAATGCCATTCAATGGGTTTCTTCGGTAAAATGGCAGGCTTGCAACAAATCCATATTTTGCTCTTTGGCGTATAGGAATTGATGAGTGCTATTCATTTCGAAGCAGAAGCAGTATTTTGCAGATATACATATACTTACATACATACGTGTGTTTGTTTGTGCGTGAAATGTACACACACACACACACACACACACACACACACACACACACACACACACACATACACACACACATACACACACACACACGCACACGTGGGAGTACTGAAACGTTCCTGGCCTTAGGGGTATTGCGAATGACTGGTAGAAGGCCTAACTTTTCGATTTCTTTTACATGACTCTCAGAGGAATTCAAGGATCGCTGCAATAAATGTGTGAATGAGCGAGAGGAATATGTTGAATAAACTCATAATGACATGGTCCTCGTCTATTTTCTTTTATTCAATGCCAGGAACTTTTGAGCACTCCCTTGTGTATATTTATATCTATATCTATTTCTCTCTCCATTTCTCACTGTATATGCATGTGTATATATATATATATATATATATAGTTGAAAAAAGTTTTGAGTTCTATACAAATCAAGTTTTTTTTATATAAAAATGGAGATGGAAATAGAAGAAAGAGAAACAAGTCTAAGAAATTGCAATTTAACATGGAATTTAATAAAAATGTTCTAACGTTATATGGAGAAAATATTACCGACTTCGAAATATCAGTAAAAATTTATAAAAGTTTGAAGTAAATACAGTTTATCTTCTGTTTTGGGGTCAAGAACACGTGTGGAGATTTTTCGTTAAAGTGTTCTTCAAATATAGCTTGGGATAGAGTTCCAAGAGTTCGAGATTTAGAGGTAGGGTTTCTATTGTCTAAAAGAAATCTGTCTGTGTTCCTGCCAAGGGTGTGTCTAAAGCAGATTTATTGAATGGGTTTTATATCCACCTTTGTACGTGTATGTGCGCGCCAGAATGTGCGCGCGTGCGAGCGTTAAATGCTTGCCAGTATGTTTTGGAAAATGACCAGCTGTGAGTTGATGGGTGTGTATATTGTAAAGAATGTCTTCTAGAAAAGAGAATTAGGATTTTTCTTTAGGTTAGATGTATTCGAGTGTTTCCATCTGTGTGTATGTGTGGGTGCGTTTTTTTTTTCGATCTTTTCTTTTGTGTGTATGTCTATTTGCATACGTGCAGATATATGTATGTATATGTTTGTATATGTAAGTATATCGTATGTTGTATATATACATATATATATATATTTGTATACATACATGCATAGATTTATGTACACGTATTGACAGCTGTCTCTATATAATGCTACCTCAAGTGTCTTCGCGTTCCAACATAGAGTAAGTTGAGGTGTGGAATGCTGTCCGTCATGATGTTGATTTGTGAAGACAAGAATAAATGCATCTGGAATGCAGACCACCCTATCGGGCGAACGTTGTGTTCGCAGCTGGTTCAGATTTCTCACATTCTGAAGCGGTATTTGTCGGGGTGAGGAGATGTAAGTTGCCATCTAATATCAAAAATATTTCTGGTCACTTGATTTGAACAAGAAACATGCCCTAAGTCATTTCTTCTGTTTGCTTTGACAATTGAGTCACGTGATTAGAAAGTTACTTCAAGATTCATCCCGTGTAAAATGAAACTCAGAAGAAGTTGAAATTCGTGATACTCGGTATCATCATGGAGTGATGTCAAACTGTAAGTTAGGCCAGAATTAATCACGAAATTTCTATGTATGCGGAGCACGATGCCAGAAAATAGACATAGATGCAATGTGACGACTTAGGTTGCTAGCTCAAGGGGTCTTGTTTTCAAATCGTTGATTAATTCACACAAAGGAAACGCCACACGTAAATCATAAGTCTCATTCAGAAATTTACTAGGATAATGCATATCAAATTTGAAGTGGCAGTGGCTAAATCCATCATAGTATCAGTAATACATAAAGCCGAATTTTCTTGCCTCTATCCACGAAACAAAGATTGCAACGTGTGTTTGAGTGTGTGTATGTGTATATGTGTGTGTGTGTGTGTGTGTGTGTGTGTGTGTGTGTGTGTGTGTGTGTGTTCATGTGTATGTATGCATGTACACGTACACACTCAAATCACACGCTCAGAAACTTATATGCACAAATACACATATACAAATATATATGTTTGTGAGTGCGCATACAAATATATTTGTGTGTCTCTGTATGTACTACTATATTATTCTCTCTTTCCCTCTCTCTAGATTTATGTTTGTGTGTGTGTGTGTGTGTGTGTGTGTGTGTGTGTGTGTGTGTGTGTGTGTGTGTGTGTGTGTGTGTGTGTGTGTGTGTGTGGGTACATTATACATATTTCTGCCATATATTTGTTAGTGTCACAATATTATTTTCGATACTGCACGAAGGATCTTAAAAATCTTTAGACGTTTATTATGTTTTACTTTGTCTAATACTATTCGCGCAAGAATGTTCCTCTCTTTCTGAATGTGTATAAGTGAGTGCGACTAAAATTATATGCAGTAAAGTTTTACTTCGCATGTAAATGAAATTGATTTTCTCTGAATGACAGAATAGAATCGCCTGGTGCCTTTTTACCTTCAACAAATTCGATTTAATAATACAATTTTCTGTAATTTAACCATACGTATATTTTCAACTAGGAAACAAATTGAATGTAAATTACAAATTTCTGTACAGAAAATAGCAAAAATTCCCATCTTTTGTATATATTTTATTTTAGGTAACCAGCATGACATTTTTTAGACATCATTACAATATTGTGTTTTCAGCAAATATTTATGTAGTTTATATAAACAGAATAATTTGCTGTTGTTGAAATCTGTTTTCATATATGCCTGTTCACACACATGTCAACATGTACATCTCGTAGTACATCTAATAATGTGGATTATTGCTGAGTGACCGAAAGAGTATAAAAGTGCATCAAGCTTTGTAAATGTTGAATGCATTAATGTTGAAAACTATTTAGAAACTATTTGAACAGCAGGACACATTGTTGAAATCTAGTTCACAAGTCTTTGCAAATGCAAGCTTGAAATCGCTCACCGTTTTCAACATCTCAGTTAAAGTACGTTCTTCTTATGGAAACGTTCTATGATGCTTGTTTCAGTAAATAAAAACACCGTCAATCATCTTACTATTGCCGTATTGAAATGGGCAGCGTCTACATTTATCCCTTAAAGGAACTTCGGCTCGGAACTTGTCTATATAGGATTCTTTCTCAATTATTTTTTCCTTTATTATTTTCTGGTTTCATTTATTGAACAGCAGCCATGTTGGCATTATATTTAAGAATTTTTGGCGATGAAGCTGGCACCAGTAATAACCTATCTATTTTGCAAACCGGGAAACTACAAAGATGCAAACAGTTGCCCTTTCTTAAAAGGTGTTATGCTAAGATGATTACAGAAAGTGAGAAATGAGAGGGAATGTAAAGATACACACACACATACACACTCGTGTAGATGCATACGTACGTATGGATAGACATGTCTATATTTTAATATATGAGTATGTATATGCATGAAAATAAGAATGTGCGAGCGCGCGTGTGTGTGCGTTTGTGAGTAGGTGTGTAATAGTTCGTTTTATAATTACATGGTTTCGTGTTCAGTCTCGTGGTGCAGCCCAACAGCCGGGCGTCTTCGATTGTAAACCAATGCCAACTATCGCATTGAGTTTGAAGAAAACATTTATATGTATGCACACGAATATATATATGAATGTAAGTGAACTTAAACTTAGATATTGGATATACGAATGCAATTTGTTAAAATGAATTATCTGCTTGCAATAATTTTCATATATTATAATACTCATTCTTTTTATATTTATATCGTGCATTTTGGACAACAATAAACTTATTGGCTTTGAAATGTATGTATTTCATTTCAATTGCGTGTTAGCGGATCCTTTCTTGTAATTTACTTTCGATGCGGTGCGGGAAATATACATTTGTTTTATTCTTTCAGATACTGAACAATTACCCATGTCAAAGATATTGTGTTGTAGCATAATCATTGCAGCTTTTTTTCAACAAATTGTATTCAACAAAACAATAACAATATTTAACAAAAACATTCTTTAAATGACAGTCTGACCGTCTACCAAGCAAATGGGAAGCGGTAATTGAGGTAGATGGTGAAAAGCTCCGGAATAATCATTTAAAGATGTTTTTTTTTACATATTGTTATTGTTCTTGTTGAATAAAATTTGTTGAAAAAACGGCGCAATAATTATGCACCAACCCAATATATTTTTTAGCAAGTGGATACTTTTCGTGTATCGTTTCCCTAAACCTCCAAAACCATGATATTTATGTAGTTTATGAGCCTAGTGTCTTGCGAAGGATTTATATTATCATCAAACGATTAAACTCCATATCACCAAATTTAGTTGTTTTTAGTCTTCGCTGCCTATTTTCCAGTATATTCATTACTTGTTTGGTTATTTCACTTTTCTGATATTCAATTGTTTATTTAATCCAATCCTATTTAGATTATCAACACAAAGTTAATATTGCTACTTTGAAGTAGAAGAGAAAATATTAGTTCACTTTTTAAAAAACTTTTAATTCAATATTTGTTTTTATTTAATTATTTATTTCCAATAATTTTATTGTTACAATGTAATTGTGATAAGGGAAAGAATTGAAGATTATCATTTCAGGAGAAAATAATAATATTTGGATCAATATTTAGATATATTCAAAAGGAAAACGTATTTAATGAATTACTCCAAAACAGCCTTTTGATATTATAGATTGCTCATGCTGATGATTCATTCATATTACTTTTATATTTTAGTTCCCATTGTTTATTATATTTTCAAATGAAGAAAGTCTACATTTATTGGATTGTATATATTCATCTCTATGAATTGCAATTCTACTTCATACACCTTAAAACTATTTGAATGTTTGTTATTGAGTTAACATAACACACAAAAAGTTTCCTTTATTCAAGAATGTTCGTATCCTATTTTGCTTCTATCTTGAAGATTTTTAATAAAGTTAATTTTGCACGTATACATTTTATTTATCTAATGTTCCTTTGCAGTTGCATCTGTAGATTTTCAGCGGCACTCTGCTCAACTGTTTAGAGTAAGTGATAGAACAGAGATCGCGGGAGAATTTATTACTTCACTCGATGTACTAGACCCATTATCAGTGTTATATGCAGGTGCAGAAAGCTGATAACAGCAGCTGAGATACATGAGGCGATGCTTACTTTTACAAGACTCAGATTATCAGACTTACTACTTAACATGTTCGTGCACGACTACATCGTTGACCTGTTATATATGTACTAACCTCACAACAGGACGGGCCTATTCCTAGTTCTTTAAGTTATTGGGTGGTGGTAATGACGAGGAAAGACGGAAACAAAGGGGCGTAGTTGATAATTTACAATAGACAGCTCTACTAAAAGCAGAGATATTTGTAACATTTTCACCAATGTTCGAGCAAGATTAACGCTTGTCGCCCTAATATTGATCTGAATAGTGTAAATTGAGCATGTCGGTTCGGATTATCCTCAAGCTCCAATTATATTATACTTGGCACAATCGTACCCTCGGTACATTTTTCATCAATCTGGTTCAATCGAACATTTTCGATACAGTCAACCATCACCATTAAGTCGTTGTCCTTAAGGTAGTCGGTTACGGTAGTCTTCAGGGGATTTTATTGCTTACATATTCTGGGACATCTGCTCAATGGTCAGGGCAAATGATCCCAATTCGAACGATTTCAGGTTACTGGTTCGCTCCGTCATAAGTGTTCCCTCTTATCCCTCCTAAATGTATTCTCAGACCACTACTGCAGAAAGTAGAGTTTTGAGAGGCATCTCTTTCGAAAGAGGATGAAAAAGTCGTGACGGCATTTGCGAGAAAACTCATCGTAATGGAATCGAATGTTACTGAAACTTAGGTGCCAGCCACCGATCTAAATCAGTGCGAAACTTTTACAGAAACAAAAATGAACTACGAACACTCGGTAGTTTTGCAGTTCGACTTCTTCAGATGTGAGTCCATGCAGTAAAGCAACTTGGTGGGGTGCTAGAGGGGTTGCCTTGTTATGTTGCTCAGGGTTCGACCCTGATTGTTTAGCTCCTCCAGATGGATAGGAATTAAGGGAAGTTTAAGGGCAGGGTAACATTTATCACACAGATATACTTATAATTCAAACGTTACTCGTTGCCAGGCAATGTTTCTCGCTGAGTCCACTTCAGGTGCAATGTTGTCTGTGGAATTATCTGATACATCCACAATAATAATTCAAGGCGTAGTGAGCTCAACTGAATGATCAGCTGAAATATTTAACCAAGGGTCCATTTACTTTTCACTTTACTTCGGGGATAGCAACCAGAGCAGAATTAGCAGTAGCAGTAGTAACAAGAGTGGCAGCAGCAGCAGCAGCAGCAGCAGCAGTAGTAGTAGTAGTAGTAGTAGTAGTAGTAGTAGTAGTAGTAGTAGTAGTAGTAGTAGTAGTAGTAGTATCAGCAGCAATAGTTTGCATCACTGATAGTATTGACGATGCAATTTCAAAAGGTTTCCTACATTAGTTTATACTAGTTTTATCATCCATACTGTATGGTGGAAAATATATAATGAACTTACCAAGAACATTATTTCGATTATTAATATGGTTGTTGAAGTGAACACCAGAAAGTGCGATGAGTTCAATTGAATATGTTAAATAAGTACCATAAATATAATCATGGTTACAACACATACGGTGCCTAACCTTTACTCTACAAATTTGAAACCTTCCTCTAATCAAATACAGTATAATCGCTTAATGGAAATAATTCTCGGTAACAAAACGGACAGAGCTTTCAATGTTATATATTTATTAAGTCATATTTATTTGCATTCCTGCCGGCGTTCTTATTTTTAACCTATCGTTTCTCGCATCAATAATGACGCAAATATATTTTATTACAATGAAATACAAATATGCTGTATTGTACTTATGGTAGAAATAGTGCAGTATGAGAAAAAGAGACAGATGAGATCCGAGGCAATGTAATGGTTTGGATTCAATTCCATGCAAGAAATAATTCATTTTCCTTAAATTGAAACGATAATAGCGTTTCAAATTTGAATGAGAACATATCAACAACGGTTAAAATAATTGAAAGATGAAAGGATTTTGATTCTTTAAACAAGATATTGACAAAGTAAAGTCAGATGGTTGTATATTATATGTAAAATCATCTTCAACTGGATTGCGCATATATATGTTAGCTGCACAAATGGTATGGGAAATGACAATGATATATATGATTTTACACACATTAGAAACGGAATAGTCATATTAATTCCCAAAGGAAACGTTTCAATTAACGTATAGAATTTAAAGTACCTGGTAGCCGATTGTAGTGTTATAACTGTATGAAATTTTTGAATATTGACGCTAGGATGTATTATTAGTAAGGAAATCAAAACGTTTCCAATTACTTTTCTCTATGTGGTATAGAGTTCATCATGTTTATGCAGTTGTAACCAGAATACTGTTGCAATTTGCAACGTTAGATCAACAATTTTCAAATGATTTGTAGTTTCAAATGTCATTCTTTTGTTTACTGGTTGATATTTTAGAATCCATGGTGAGTTAATTTTACAATGGTTTCTTACTTGAGGCATATATTATAACAATAACGTACCGCTTTTTAACTTCATCAATGAAATATTCAGAACAATATATAATATCATACCTCAATAGAATCACTGAAACTTCTATTTCCTACAAATATTCTCATATTAAGAGGTGGAAAAGTTACATATTTGTAAAGACTGGACAGAATCATTCATTATTTCATTTTTTTTTTTTTAGTATTGATATACGTGGTAAAAGTGTTTATAAAACATATACTATACGAATTTTGCAGAAGATGTTTTTTGTGTTCCATTAATCGCGTCGACCAGGGAAGCTGCGTGTTCGCAAAATATGAAGTTACATGTCAACATTAGCAATAGGTGTAGTTGAAATAATGAATAATACACGTAAGTATCGAATGTGAATTGCATACGGCGAAAATAATATGTTGCCCTCTCCCGTTTCCCCTCAATTACTACCCCTTCACCCTGACCCTCCGACGGACCATTCTCCGAACCATCCGGTGATTCCAGTCCGACCGCTCCACTTTGCTCATCTTCCCCAACCTACCCCTTCCTTCCTTCAAGAGGGCGCACAAACTACGTGACCTCCAGTACACAGTCTCTTCCCTAAACCAATCTCCCAACCTGGCTCGTTCTCTTGCTGCTGTTCACGCTGCCGCACTTGCCCCAACTTCTCCAACACCATCCTCACAGGCACCCATCATCGTCTCTATCATATCACTGACTCCTTTACCTGCACTTCTAGCAACGTTATTTACTGCATCTCCTTCCCTTACTTACCATCTCTGTACATCGGTCAAACGGGACGCAATTTGGCTGACCGGTTCGTGGGGCAACTCCGAGACATTAGACCTGGCAATGACCCTCCAGCCCCCGGGTTCGCGCCATTTCTGCTCTACTGGTCATTCCTTACAACACTTGTCTGTGTTCAGATTGTCTTTGCACAGGGGACATCCAGACTCTCGCCTTTGCCGTGAACAAGTACTAATCTTCTCGCTTCGCTCCTTTGCGTCACATGGGCTCAACTCTCCTCCCCTCTTCATCTGACTCCCCTTCTCTCCTCTCTTCATGTTAGACTTACTCTCTTCATTCCTATCATCTCCCCTCTCTCTCTCTCTCTTACCCTCACACCTACTTCCTCTCTTAATTCCTACCCACCTCTTCATTCCTACCCACCTCTCCTCTCTCTTGCCCTCATGCCTACTTGCTCTCTTGACTGCTACCCATCTCCTCTCTTCTTTGATACCCTCTATCCACCCCAACCCCACATACCCCACCCCTACTCCACACCTCCACTTCCATCCACAAGGAACATTCTAGTGAAGTTGAACATCTTACCTGGCCACCATAGTCTCCAGATATCGACATTATTGAACATGTATGGTGCATTTTAGGAAAAGAAGTAAGGAGTCGATATCCTCCACCATTATAATTACAAGAACCGGAGAATGTTTTAGCTGAAGACTAGACAAACATTTCCTTACAAAACAATTCAAACTATGTACGAGTCCATACCTCATAGAATTCAAGCTGTAATTACTGCCAAAGGCCGTCCTACGCTATATTAAAATTAATTTGTTTTAAATTTTAAGGTGTTTCCATTATTTTGTCCAACCACTGTACATACTCCAAAAATACTTGATATATTTTTTATCGCTAAATTCATGTTCTGCTATATCTTAACTGCTTCTACCCTATCGTATCTACTTCTTCCCCTACATCATTTTCCGAATTCTTTCTCCATCCAACTACCTGACACATAGCCATATACTATATCATTATGCTCATTACCTATTGCATCTCATGGCGGCTGACTGATCAGAGAAAACTCAGTTTTATATTGACTTACTTGCACCATGAGAATCATTTAGATGTTTCAATACATCCCAGACACAGCAAAATCTCAGTGCCCTAAATAGTTCATGCTATTCCCTCAGAGCTGTATTCCAGCATTACAAGCAAGAAAATGCCTCCAATGACTGGAAAATGTCACTTATATGCAACAAAGGCCGGCGTTTAACAAACAGTGCAATTGTTGTAAAACCATCGTTTAAACAGTGAAGAATGCTTCCGTACATCACTCAGCTCTTGACGTCTCCAGCCTCTCTGACTGAGATTAGGTGTTTTGTTCTTTTGCCAAAATATGTCCTACCAGGCTTAACCAATCATACGTAACACCATTTCTGAACCACTATTGTACATCCACGTTGAACATATCTATTTTCGCTGCCCATTTTAAATTTAAATCCAAACTGCACACTTGGTAATATCGGCTCCAATCAAGTCTGTTCCACTTTTCCTAATATAGACACGTGAAACATTTGCAATTATAATCGTTAACCTCAAGCCACAAAGGCCAAAATGCTTGAAAAATGTTACATTATTTCCAAATAATTCACTCCAGTGTTAACCCTGAAACTCTTCAAACACTTTCATCCCTCCTTCAATAAATTATATACTCCGGTCATTCAGAAAAGTTTGCTATATCCAAGAACAACATTTTTCTAATGCAAAATAATGTCCTATCGTTATTAATTCGGATATCGCAAAGTTAATGTTGACAGTCTTTAAATGCAATTATTGAAATCTTTAATCACTCTCCTCTTTCACTCATGACACTACTCTTTCATTCTATTTCCATTGTCATATATCAGTAGTCCCTCGCCAAAGAGATTTTTGGAGAGAGTAAAGTCGTTTCACCCGATTTGACATCCATGCAAATCACCTTCGCAAACTTTTCGCGTAGAACTCCTATCATTTTGAGTTAGACGCCATCCGTGTGCAATCGTGACATTTCTCGCCAAACCTGAACTCAATGTAAGGTATCCTGGAATTATGTCATTACAATTCTCTTTCAAAAGTGGTCACCATATGAGATCGTCACTCATTAACTCTCCTTTAACCTGCGTAGTACCTAGTTATCACTCCAAATTATGAGCTTCGTTACAAGTGAAAATCTCTCTCGAAGAGCTGTGATCTTTAAAGTACCGAAAGCTGCATCTCAAAGAGTGGCACTTCTCTTCAGAGCTCTACGAAGGTCAGTTTACACTCAATAGATCATCGTTCCCTTGTCTCGGCTGGTACTACACGGAAACATTCAACAGCGCATTCAAGTTACTTACACTTTACAGATTGCCATAACGTTAACGTTAGATGCCCTTCCAGCCTATGTACCCTAAACTTACCGTCTCCAAACTTTTCCATTTCTATCTTACCAAATGCTATCTGTTTTGGGAACTACAAGGTTGCGAGTCACGTCCAATACAGGAGTTATTATTTGCCTGTTTCTATTATCATCGCTTATGTTGCACATCAACACCCTGGCCTGCACGAACTACAATGCTAGCTTACATCTCTTCGGAATATCACCCTTTGTAACTCTTTCTCACCACATAACTTTTCTACTGGTGTCATTTACTGAATTTCAATTGTGACGTTTATTGCATCGATCCCACTTACCTTAGAGTGTCTTCGACAACGATGAGTATGGTATGTTCCTCTAGATTATTATAAAAATTAGAATAATGAAAGTAATCCATACTATGGGTTATGTTCAATTTAATTTGCACGTGAGATAATTTTGTTGAACAGTCTGCTGCAATACACTGATTTGTGCAAATTCACAGTGGTTCAAGTACGGTGAGCTTTTCTACCATCGCCACAAATTGACTTTTAAGGACATTGTGCTTAGATATAGCAAACTGGCAGAAATGTAATCAAGATACCGCATATTATTTGCTTGTTTATATTATATCACAAACCACTGGTCTCATCTTAATGCATCTGACGTATCCTCTTCAATCATTTTTTTTTACTTTCAGATGCCCAAAACTTCAACAGATAGCCTTCACTGCAGCAGCATAAGCCATGGCTATACTGACAGGAAATTGCATTATTTTTTCTTCTTCAGTCTCTCTCGGTCTGTTTGTTATGCTATTCATCATTTCACGTTAGCTTTTGCACACTGGTGTTCTTAATACAATAGTATATATTTCAATAATATATATTATATACTGTATATGTGTTGTAACGTTTTTGTCTTTAATATTTTCTTTATTGTTCACGCAGGAAAATATTTAACTGCAACTTTCTTGGATAGCCGTCGTTTCTCTCGCGTCATATTTTGTAACATTTTTTATTTCTCATCTGCTGGGAAATATTTCCCTAAACAATTACGTATTTTACGTGTGCGAGTACTGACATGAATACATTCATACTATCAAATTTATGTATGTTAAATCTTATACAAATATAGCTGTATATATTCATTAACATAGCTATATCTGAGTTTTTAAAACTCACCATAAGCAACGCAAACGAGTATCAACATTTGTTTTGAACAACGATAAATCTTCAAATTTTTCAAAATACCCAGATTAATCATGTCAAGAAACATTGACTTACACCTTCCTGAGACAAAGCTCAATAATACCTTGACAATATACAAAGAGCAAAATCTGAAACGAGCGTTTCCAAAGCTATTGATATACTCACACATACACCCACATCCGGACGCGCGCCTGCACACACACACATACACATCATAACGTGCAGGTTATATTCTTTAGTTCACATTGCCTCGAATCAAATTCGTTTTCTTTTAATCTTATGCAGGTACAAGTAATGCATAAGAGGACGGTTTTGTTTACTGCAGTGTGCAAAAATCTAGGATACTAACAGGTATGAAGAGATTTAGCAGTGTCATATATGAACAGCAATATATCAAGTGTACATGGAGCTGCAACTGCTACTTTCTAAATAGCTCTGCCTCACTATCCTGTTTTCTTCGCTGGTCCATTTCGTCCTTCTTACGCTATTATCTGCTGATACTGAATTCGGATAACAGCTGTGGCCACTCTGCATCTTTACTGAACCACTGCCGAGCGAGAGGCCTTCCTTTAAAGGCCCAGCATCATTTTCGCTATTACGAGAGTCCCTTCTGAAACTCCTGTCTCTCATAAACTGAGGTAAGGTAACATTCATCATCATCGTCATCAACACTATCATTTTTCGACATCTGATTGTTTCAAGCAACTTTCTGTTGCATCATTTGCTGCGCCTTTGTACAAGTGTGGTGGTATATGCTGCATTTTATTATGATTATTATTATTATTATTATTATCATTATTATTATTATTATTATTATTATTATTATTATTATTATTATTATTATTATTATTATTATTATTATTATTATTAATAATAATAATATTTAGTGAGAGAGCAGTGCATGCCATCAAAGTGATACTGTGGTAAAATATACGAAGTTCAGTATACCCATCATGACTACTCGTCTGATAAGGGTACACCAGGCACATGCATCACAACCATATGTGCGTGACATAGGGATCTCATATCAAGGTAAATAGCGCATGATCTTGCTGGTGGGGACCAGTTATAATTGTCTTCGGGTCAAGTAGCCCATCCCGATCAAAAGGTACCTGAATAAGGTTTATTTAAGGATGATGAACAAAACACCTCTGTTTCTACAAGTGAATTATCCAAACTCTTAGGAATTTCTCTGAACACATGGATAACATGCTCCCCCCACTACGTCTACTCCCCTACAACATCTACTCGTGATCAGCGATGCTCATATCATCAGCCACTAAAGGATATGCTCAACTGGTTAAGGTCAAGCTACTGACAAACAAATACGTGGTATTGAGCAGAATATTTGCTGTAGCCTATATTTTATAGCAAGACAAAACAATGTACATGATAACGCTTCAAACCATCAGTTAACACCAGAAACCATGAGAACCACCAGACGAAATGCTTGGCAACATTTTGTTCAACTTTACGTTTTGAGGTCGGACTTACTTTCACTCTTCTAAGCTTGTTAAAATAAGTACCAGTCAAGTGATCATGAAATCGTACCCCCGAATTGTCAGGTTTTGTTTCTGTAATTCAATTATTACCATCATCAATTGCTGCTGGTGATAATGATAAGAGTATTGTTTGAATATTGAGAATTATTTAAGAATAATGCTCCTCAATGGCACATATTTTGTCCGCAGAGCATATAGCCAGTATGCCTGAATGAATGCGTTAGAAGACTACTTTTCAGAAAATGGAGGAACTGCAAAATTGGCAATGATAAAAGGAAAGGGAGGAACATGGAGTAAGACAGATTAGAATATCATTCGTTTAGAAGTATGTGCCTTTGCTTCAGTAAGCTGAGACGACGGTAATGCGTGTATTGCAGATGATGATATTGCCGATTTCAAAGATGAGTTCAAGAATGATGTTAATGAAGTTAGTAAAAATGGTGTCAAAGGCGACGAGGATGTTGTTGTGATCATGATGATGATGATGATGATGATGATAATGACTGTAAGCATCTCTGAAGGTGATGCCTACAGTTATAACTGTCATTAAACATCAGCAACCCAGCATTATTCGGCGATCGAGAATATATCCAAACCTAAAGAAAACGAGAAAAGTCAGAAAGCAAGAGGAAATTATTGCGTGAAAAATAAAGTTTGCTATTACATTCCGCTTCTGATATACACAGCGAAATGTTATTAGAAAACAAATATTTGCTTCCAGAACAATGAATCTTTATGGTTTCAAGTCGGAAAGACTTTTTCCTTCCCTTGATGCCATAGCGTATTATACACATGAAGAGATATTTTGAAATTAATGTAACCCTAAACGCAAACTAGAAGTGTCGACAAGGCATTTATTTCAGTACTTATCGATCAGAAGCGTATTATTCGGTGACCTTCTTAATCATTCTACTTAATCCTACTTAGATGGTTTAAGTGAAGAATATTTTACCACATTTTCATCGCACAGAACAATTGATAGCCTTTGCGCCTCGTGAGATATAGCGAGGAAATATGTCAGATATAATTACGTT
>NC_142931.1:36729960-36787460 GCF_046866305.1 Octopus bimaculoides
GGTCTCCATATTTATCAACTTTTTATCTTTCTTTCATGATGAAATGCTGATCTCCTGGCACTGCTACGCCTACTATTTGGCACTGTTTCGTTGCCCTCCTAAAGGTTATTATATCCGGCCTTCGGTGCTCTAACACTTTGTCTGTCTGGAAATCAAATTTCAAGAGGATTTTTGCCTTTCCCTATTCGTCCATTACATTTTCCGGTGTATATTGGAACTAAGCACTCGTAACCTCATATCTATACTTACGGAATAGTAGCCACTGGAGTTTTGGGGCTAATTTGTCGTGTCCACGCTTCTACTCTTTCTGCGCAAGACTTTCACAAGCACTAGCAATTTGAATCACACATTTGACCATCTTACCACATATTCTGAAGAAATCTGATGCGCTCGTGTGGTATATATTCTTTTTCACTGAGTTGGCATTCAATGCCTGATGCTGGGCCGCGATGATTAGGCCTTCAGCATTCTTTTCAAACACTGAGGTCGATGTAAGCAACTGGTCCCCTCTCACCGAAATTGAAGGCATTGTGCCTATACTAGAAATAATAATAATTATTATTATTATTGTTATTATTAGTATTATTATTATTATTATTATTATTATTATTATTATTATTATTATTATTATTACTAGGGCGGCGAGCTGGCAGAATTGTTATCACGCTGGTAGATATGCTTAGTGTTATTTCACCCGTTGCTACTTCCTGAATTCAAATTCCGCCCAAGTAGACTTTGATTTTTCATCCTTTCGGGGTCGATAAATTAAGTACCAGTTCCGTACAAGATCGATGTAGTTGACTAGTGCCCTCCCTCACACTTTCAGGTTTTGTGACTATAGCATTATTATCTGGCAGAATCGTTAGCACACCGGGCAAAATGCTTAGCGGTATTTCGTCTGTTTTCACTTTTTAACTTCAAATACCAACGGCGGTGACTTTGCTTTTCATTCTTTAGGGTCGATGAAATAAGTAGTAGTTGAGTACTGGTGTGGATGCAATCCACTTATCTCATGCCTGAAATTGCTGACCTTATGTCAAAATTTGAAATCATTATTAGTAAGGCGGCGAAATGGTAGAATCGTTAAGACGCCGGGTATCAATGCTTAGCGGCATTAAGTCCGTCTATATGTTCTGAGTTCAAATTCCGCTGAAGTCAACTTTTCTTTTCATCCTTTCGAGGTCGATAAAATAAGTACCAGTTGAGTTTTGGGGTGGAGGTAATCGACTTATTCCTTCTCCTGAAATTGCTAGCCTAGTGCTAAAATATGAAACCGTTCTTATTATTATCATTACTAAGGCGTCTAGAGAGCAGAATCGTTAGCATATCGGGCGAAGTACTTAGCCGCATTTCGTCCATAACAAAGCAGATTTAAATTGAACATTCTTTTCGTCTTCAATATGTAAAGGGTTCAGTATTACATATATCATTGTAGAAAAATTATTTTCAGAATAACATAAATATACTTTGAACATATTCTATTTTATATAACTCTTTAATACAATTAGAGTATGGAAGCACGTTTTTATAGTGTGGTCAGTGTTGTCAACTAACGTAAACAACCTAATTTCCAATGACATTACAATGAACCACACACAGCAGATGATCGTAGAGATGGAAGAGTCTTGCATTAGAAATAGAGCGTCTTTGCAATTATACTAAGTGTATATTCAAACAGTAAATCCTTTTATTTATAAGATATTCTTATTATTTGTAATATGATAGCGTCTAGGAAGAAAACAATAAATTAACTGAATAGCAATGTTTTCATTTGTATAACAAAGTTTGGTAAAATTTATGATTCCGTGAACATTCTTGCGCAAAACTTAATATCAAAAACACTTTGAAGCTATCCAAAAAATATTGACACTAACATCGGGTTACTCAAATACTGGATAACAATTAATTGAAAAACTATTAAATATACAGTAAGTAACCAATGCATGTTTATATTTATATATAGATTTATATATAAACTATTCAGTTATTTTGTAACACTTTAGATATAGGCTTGCGTTGTGCCTGCCACATTGTCCACTTAAAAGGAGACTTAATACGTCTTTGTAAAGAAGTTCACATCAGGCTTCTGTACATAAATTTGTATTGGTTTCACAAATTAGTAACAAAATATAGAAAACCTGACTTGAACATGTGCTACATTTTGCTGATATAACATAATTCTGATTCTTGATCGCCTTATTTTGGTTTTAGTAGTTTAGTTTGATATTTTCCCTAATACATATTTAAATGTATATGCAGTTCATATATCTTTTCATCAAATCAGTCTTCTTTGAAATATTCATGAAATATTCATGGATCTTGAAACATCGATTCAGTATAAAAGACGTCCATTGTTGCCAGTCCCTATATATAATTTTGTTTCCATTTAACGAAACAATTAATTATGCTCGCTAACGGAGAACTTCCCATACACACCAGCCCATGCTTACTTAATCGATATTCTGTAAGAATATTCATCATACTAGTTACAATATTCTCAGATAGTTGATTAATAAAAAAAAGTTTGCTAATTAGACTCAATAGAAAATTGTTCCGAATTGCTTTCTATGGACCTTAACAAGACCAAATTAGTTATTACCATGTTTCGGGGATATGCATTGTCTAAAGGTGCTTTGTGAAATGAAAAGGCTAGGGAAAATATTTTTAAAAAATAATGAACAACAATAATAAAGAAGAATATCAAATATTTTTAATAATTATAACAATAAAATATAAACATTGACAGTAGTAGTAGTAGTAGTAGTAGTAGTAGTAGTAGTAGTAGTAGTAGTAGTAGTAGTAGTAGTAGTAGTAGTAGTCAGAGGAGGAAGGGGGAAAAGAAGGATAAGATTGAGAAGAATGATAATGGAATTATATTTTGCTAACCAACATATTTCCCACTTTCTTTCTGTCCAGTACGGCTCTCCTCAAGAAATTTCTCATCGTCTCGATAAATATCAAAGTCATACATTGATCGGCACTAATCAGCCCTCGAATGCAAATGTTGATGCTGCATTCCGAATTCATTTATCACTTTTAGTCTTGTACCTTAATCATATAAGATAACAATACCTACCACCCAATAAAACAAGTTTTCATTCTTATTTCACTACTCTCATATTTTGTTTCCATCCCCACACGCTTTTACGTGCAACCAGCCATTGCGGACGTATATAATTACATGTTATATATGTAAACAAAGTAACATTGTATGTAATGTTATGAATGTAAGCAAAATAACAAAGTCTGTAATATATTTTCTAATAATGTTACAATGTCTAATGGACGTACACTTTATCCCCTGTTCTCTTGCATAATCGTCGATGCCACAATTATTAAAGAGACCCAAACGCCTCGTTGATTAATAAACACATTCACCACTTAATAAAATATATACAACCATTTTACTGAATAATTCTGAGTGCAAATGCTCCTGTTAAGAAAATAAACTCAAGTATCTTTGCAAATAAAGTGATGCCCGAGTAAATAAACAGAAGAATCCGTTGATCCATTTAATAAATCAACCTAGTTTATCCTGTAATTGAACAAACTTCTGTGTTGTCGTTATAATATAGCCATGGTGATCCAGTTAATAAATACAATATGTAAGGGAAAATAAACTGGAATAAAGAATTATAGAAACAAATAAACACTTAAGACTCATTTTATAATCAGTAATACGTTAGTGACCTTATCATCAGAAACTTGTAAATTTCATTCGAGATTTGGCTCCAACGTGAAAATATATATCTGTATCTAGAATGGAAGAAAATGTAACAAAATAATTTTACTCACAATGTTTGTCTTGTATTTATTTTAACATATCACTGTTGATACACGGATTTAAGCATATAAAATAATCTAACACACGCAAAATTAATGTAAAAAATATTTCACTTGATCTTTGTAAATCATTAAGGAATTTTTATGTGATTATAGTCAATGTGACTGTAACACTTGCTTAAAAATGGAGATTTCCAGCTCTCCTTCTGCTCACCTGAAAATGTGTATATATATATATATATATATATATATATATATATATATATATATATATATATTTATATATATATATATGTGAGTGTGTGTGTGTGTGTGTGTGTGTGTGTGTGTGTGTGTATGTATGTATGTGTGTATGTATGTATGTATGTATGTATGTATATATATATATTGTTGTACTTGGGGATGGTCATATTGCCAGATATATATATATATATATATATATATATATATATATATATGTGTGTGTGTGTGTGTGTGTGTGTGTGTGTGTGTGTGTGTGTGTGTGTGTGTGTGTGTGTGTGTGTGTGTGTGTGTGTGTATGCAGGCTAGAAAATGATTTGTCTCACACATGGAAAAATATAAATGACATTGAAAAAGCAGTTAGAGTTCTTAATGAGATGGTTTTATGATTTCCTGTCTCTCAAAACCGTTGTGGAATGGATCGAAGTTTGGCTATACCTTATCTCATTTTTTACCGCACTATGAAAGTTTATTTTTCTACGTTGAAATAATGTTTCACGTCGCTCTCAGATGGTCTCGGGACATCCCTAGTTTCCGATCCATCCGTGTCCCTGAACGGTACTTGCTCAAAAAGACATGTCTGTGTTAGGTCTGTAAAAACTGGATGTGACTGCACGAACAAATATTGTGCAGAATGCTTTTGTATTAAAATACTGAGACATTACAGTCGATAACTGTGCCAAAATACAAGGGTATGTTAATCGAATGAATGTCACATGATAATATATATAACACTTTTGTTAAAGATTGAAAATTATCAGACGAATTGAAAGTAAAGGAAAAGTTACTTCGTTGTATGCAAGCTACAGTAATTTGCATCTGCTAAAATTGTCTTTGTTTGGGTATGAGGATGTGAATGACAATAACCTAATATTTTAGAAATTCAGTCATAGTTAGCGAATTTAACTTTTCGATGTATTGTACCATTGTGCATGCTATGGGTTAAATTTATATATTAGATTATTGGGTGTATATGATGTTCTTTTTGTTCTTCGTAATATTTGAATGTCTACTTATTATCGCTTTTGGTATATGTCTTTCAATTAGTATTCATTTAAATTCTTGGCATCTTTTATCCAGAGTTTCAAAATTCAAAAGATTTTACAATTTTCGTCTTGCGAAATGAAGTGTTATGTCTTATTTTTATGTTTCGGTGGCATGTAATAAACAGTACGTGGTATTTAGGAGTATGATAGTTCGTAGCTGACGTCCTTTTCATTGTTCGTGAATTTATTATGATTGAAATGTTCAAGACTGTATTCCGTTGAGATATATACTTTGTTTATACTATGCAACTCATGACAGCTTTCAAATTATTGAATTGGTCAGGGCTGTAGATCCACAGTAGGAAACATTGATCCAAGTGGGGTTCCGATTTGCCTAATAGATTCTTTTATTCTTTTATTTGTTTCAGTCACTTGACTGCAGTCATGCTGGAGATATGGAATTTAAGCCTACACAGTAGATTATGTTGTTAATATATTTGGGCATCTGGGTATAGAACAAATAAACTGATGACAGTCACGCAACAGACATCCCGACTACTGCTCCAGTTATTTGTAAACGCTAACACTGAAGTCAAAATTTTATTTCATTCCATGAATTTTCTTCTTTAACTAATTAAATATAAGTCTATTTGATCTGGTATTTTATCGGGTATTAATACAGTCATATATATATATATATACACATTTAAACATGTCCACATATATACGAAGATACAAAAGCACGCATATATACGAAGATACAAAAGCACGCATATATACTTCAATTAATGAATGCATAAATATAAATGAATGCATTTTAGCCATTTAACAACCACCCATAAAACATGCTCCTATTCTTCTGCCGATATTTTCACTTTCTCTCCGCATTTCTATCAAGAAATACTATATTTCTTTTGTTCCTCGCTTTATCCGTTTTTGTTCCCTCATTTACCCGTAGGCATTTTCCTTCTACCCTAGAGCTCATGACAATTGGCGTCTTGGTTTTCTGCTTCTATTTGAGATCTTTTACCATCTACTGTTGTTTTTACCAATACTCATAAATTTTACCAATTTGAAGGATATTTTCATTTTCTCATATGTAATCTAAACATATCAAAGTGTTTGTCTTATATTCTACAATTTAATTTCAGTTTTGAACGATTTCCGCTTTGTTTCGCAGACGTAAGCCTGAAAACACACAATTTTCCACTTGCATACAAACAATTAACAAACTCCACGTAGTTCTCAACAACCACAATATTTCTTCCACGCATACAATTCATTCAACAACACCCAATATATGTTTTTAAAGATCATATCTAAAAATTACATACACCAATATATCTCCACCCCAACTAAGTTAGCGTTTCACTTCAACACTTGCACACTTCTATGCACAGACTCACTGTTCTTTACCAAATGTACGTGCGCTGTTCTGTTATACTTACCTAGTGACGAAGAATCACTTTAATACGTGTATCTAGACATGTAACCTCCTCCTATGCTCCACCCGTAGAACGCCATTATACAATGTTTTTCACACTTCATCTTGCAACTTACGTGATACATTTTTTAAACCTTCACTCTATTTTGTATTTTGGAATAATACTTTTCATCTTTCTGTACACAGAGTCATTCTCTCTCTCTCTCTCTCTCTCTCTCTCTCTCTCTCTCTCTCTCTCTTTGTGTTTCTAACCGCCCTCTTCCCCTCGTCCTCGCTCTCTTTCTCTCTCACTCTTTCTCACCCTTCTCGTTCTATCTCGATGACACTGTTCCTGTCTTCTCGATGAAAGACGGACGTGCAAAACATTACTGTGTGTGTGTGTCTGTATGCCGCCAACATTGAGCTCCTGGAAATAATTGCTAAGCCCTAGATAGACAGTGTATGCAATGGAAGGCCATGCGTGTTTCAGTTAGTCTCTGCACTGTTACACATAGCTCTACTAACACAGGGATGGATGTCTGAAACTTTTCATAATCACTTAACCTCTAACATTTGGCATCCTGATTCCCAAGATCTCCATCCACTGTACTATTTATTACATGCGGAGCGTTGTTGAGCGAGAGGTCAATGACCACGCCCATAATACAAGAGATTCTTTCAAAACTACCATAGTGAGAGCAATATCCAAAATGAACCAGAAATACTTGATTCCAGCATGTAGATGATAAAGATCTCATATAGAAGCAGTTGGTGAGGTTGCAGGTTAGGTTGCTTTATTGAATAACATTATAGAAAAGTTTTATTTTCACACTCATAGAATTTTTTGGATAGATAAATTTATTATCTATTCTTATATATCTGGGGTTTTTTTATAAACATAAATCTGTCCTCAAATATATTGCGCACCATATATATATATATATATAGGGCTTAAGAATCCGCACTCATTGCGGCTTTTAAGCTAGTACACAAATGTATATGTATGTATGTATCCATATATGCATATATGTATATATATGTGCATGTGTGTGTGAGTGAGTGCGTATGTGTGTGCATATATATATATATATATATATATATATATATATATATATATATATACAAATATATATATACAAAAATAAGAGGAATGACCAGCAAAAGTGGACTCCTATATGCTAGAAATAGATGCTGAATCATCTAACCAAACACACACACACACACACACACACACATATATATATATATATATATATATATATATATATACATATATATATATATATATATATATATATATATATATATATATATATATATATATATATATATATGTGAGTGTGTGTATATATATGCATGTATAAATTGAGGATATAATTGATAAAATGATTATATCAGTGGCCAGCATATAAAAACGACCATATCCATAAAATTAATATTTAAGTATATAATTATGAATATATAATTATAATTAAGGGCGCTGGAGGACCAACATCAATATATTAGAGGTAGATGTCAAAGATTTGACATCTACTTAAGCGTACTGACGTTGTCCCTTTAGTACCCTTAATTATAATTATATATTTGTAATTATATACTTAAACATATATACATGTGTGTGTGTGTGCGTGTGTTTGTGTGTGTGTGTGTGTGTATGCATGCGTGTGTGCGCTTATATATATATATATATATATATATATATATATATATAATTTACGTTTCTATGCATATAAAAGTATGTATGTATCTATCTATTTATCTCTATCAATCTAACTAACTCTCCCTTTTATTTTCACTCCCTCTCGTTCTCTCTCGAGAAATCTCGAGGATACAACAGATAAAAGTGAACCGTTAAGTTTAGGTTATTCGCGGATGATGACACTTATGACCCAATTAAAATCCTGGGGTTTTAACTGGGTCATAATCATTAGAGATTGTATTCTTCGGAGCTTTTCTTGTATATATATATGCGTGTGTGTGTCCGTGTGTTTGTGTACGTGTGCGTTTATGCATACATACATACATACATACATACATACATACATACATACATACATACATACATATATTCTCAGGAGAGAATGAGTGCTGTTTCGGGGCCTACCTCTCGACGGCATTAATGCGTACCGGCCCCCCTCACTGATATGAGGCCCCGCTTGCTAGATCAACTGATTATTAGATAAAGCTCAATCTTTCTTTCGCCATCGCTCATCGTCTCTTTTTAACCAAATCCAGTGGCTAGCCTTCTCCACTGTAGTTTGGATATCGGTCATGGTGGTATTTAACTTACGATTAGTTAGGCCTAACGATAATAACAGTCGTCTCACACTGTATCAAACAAACCCTCTCTATCCAAATTCGATTGGAAAATGCTCCGCTTTCCTCTTGTTGTGTCTACACTTTCCTTTCGCTAATCGGATATTCTCTTTCACTCCAAACAATTCATTTCCTGTATCGTAAATTGAGTTTGTTAATTTTCCCAGTTTCTCCACTGTAGAGCCTGTCATCTTATAAAGAATTCGGCATACCGTGTTTTCAAAATCTATATTCCCCTTTCTCATTAGCAGCAGGCCACAAAACCCTCGGTTTCCTTCGAGTACTATCTGATGCACCAGTTTCATGAGTTGCAATTTCTTGACGGGAAGAAGTCTTTACTGTAGCATTTATCGATCCGCTGTGGTTTTAGTCCAGGGAGGATTTGCCACGTGTTTTACAATCAGATGATCCACACTGCTCTGTCTTCTTCTCACAAGTCTTTCTCTGGTGTATCTTCAAGGCTCTCACAGTTTCAAAGGTTCTACAGCACAGCTTGCATCCATTCGTTCGCTGTTCGAATCAGTAGCCTAAGTCGTGACCAAAGTCATTTCTCTGTTAACTCTGTTTGATTACTTCTCGATTCCCCCCCTCTCGGTCAATCGTGGGGCCGTCATTCTAATTAGTAGTTGTTACAATATATTACAAAGGCGAGGATTGTATGTCCGCAGCCTCAGCCAGTCTCTCCTGGTGTCGATAGTATATATATATATATATATATATATATATATATATATATACCGGAGTAAGCACATGAAATTTCTAACAAAACTGTCCGATGAACGGGAACGTGAAACTCAGAGTAACGGTTTTTTTGTTATATTTCTGCTGCTTTTAAATAAAGTATATATATATATATATATATATATATATATATATATATATATATATATATATATATATATAGACATATTTATAGACAGACAGACAGACAGATGCATACGTACATTCATAGATAAGTTTATATAGAGTGGCAAACATATTCCTAGTGAGAGACATTCACGTGCTATAAACAATTTGTAAGTGCGCATGGTCTTTCAAGATAGAAACATCTATTTAGGATAAATGACTATGCATCCCATATGTATGAGTCATGAATTATTAGTAGAATTTAGCGTAAGTATATACATATACATTTAGGTACAGGCTGTGTCATGTGAATGAAGGAAATTATGTTTTTGTTGAATCCTATAGTTTTGTTGTGACATCCACACAAACACATATTTCGAGCGTGTAATTTGTGCAACTAATTCTATATTGACCAATACGTTAATACCTAAGCTAATCTATTTTCTAATGTCTTCAGGATGTGTTAGTGTTTATACATATTTGTATTAGAGTGTTTCAGTGGTGTTTAAACATATTCCATTAAAAAAAAAAAACAGGAAAAGAAATTATGAAAATATGACTGAGATATAACGGCAATCACCAAGGGAAATCACTTTGCAATAGGATTTATGCCATAAATTTTCTTGAAAACAGCAAAAATATGTGTGCTGGTAATAACAATTACAATGAATATAATATGCAGAAGACGATGGCGATGATAATGATGGCTCCGTGAAAAGTGACAATATCAATTGAAGGAAAACTAATAACAACAACAACAAAATGGAGTGGAGGGGGAGGAGAGTGATTAAAATGATGATAATAATAATAATAATAATAATAATAATAATAATAATAATAAGTAGGAGGAGACGGAGTTTGGGGAGGAGGAGGGGGTTTCTTTGTTGATCACAAGAGCTTATACAAAACGAGTACAATATTGCAGGAAACAGAAATGGGTTTTACGTGTAAACAAAATCGAGCAATTTTAGCATTTCAACATGGAAGATTTTTTCCAGTAGAGTCGGAAAAGTCCAAGAGATGCCATGGAAACTTACAAAAGGAAGGTCACTCTGAACATGAACTAAGAATCTATTCTTAGCTGTTGCGATTCAGTTCTAAAAGCGCATGCTCAGAACAGAATCGTTCTATCAACCCGTGCCACACAATCGTTCACCCTTCAGCAAATTGGTTAGATGACAACACTCTCTTCTCCAGTCGTAATTTAAATTGAAATCTAAATAAGCTGATGACGGTTTGTCCAAAGAATGCCGCAAGAAACAACTGCTTCCCTGACTACTAGACATAATAAAACCATCTACACATCCTCGGTAAATGAAGGTGGCAGAGTGACCTTCACAATGACCTCAAATTTTAGACGGTCAGTGCCACACGTCAGTGTACGTGCTCAGCATATTCGAACTAGTCAGCAATGCTCTGTCAATAGACGACGTTCTTCTCGCACTTCGGGCAAAAAAATTGATAAACAGCATTTCCCTGTTAGTAGAGTATATCACTACCAAGTCAAAGATTTCTAGGAATTATCCATGGCCTCCCGTATTAAAGTCATCTACAAGAGGCTTGACAACCAATTTCTACGAGAACGTTGTCAATTTTTGCCTGCCATTATTCCTTATTGAAAATATCAATATGAAATTCCTACTAACAGCTTCGTCCGACAGTATTTTCAATCTGTAACAGTTTTAACAGTATTTTAGAATGTCTAATGGCATCAAGCAATATTTATATATATATGTATATATATGGATGTATTTAAACTAATTAAAGTAAATTTTACAGGATATTCTAATTGAAATTTCATTAATTGTAGCTCTTCAGACATGTGAATGTCTATGGAGTATTAATGCTTTATGAGTTTAAAAAAAGGAATTCTGGTGTGAAGCGACTCGAAATATTCTCTCACTTTATGGCGACGAGTACCTGAATGACAGGACTTACTGAATATATTTTGCCAAATTAAGACGTGGAGATTTTAGCCTTGAAAATGTGACCGGAGCAGGACGTCCTATTTAATTTTTATGACAAGCTCCTTCTGGTAGAACTTGAAAAAGATCATGCACTTTGAGTTGGGGAACTGACAAGCGAGCTTCGTTCAAGCCATACAACTTCGACAGTTTGTAAAGTCCTAAAACTCGGAAAGTAGGTGACTCGTGATTTATCTGATGTGAACCGCAAATCCCAAGTGAACATCTGCTCTTCTCTTGGTTCTCGTGAACTCATCTCGCCCGTTTTATACATTCTGGTGGTCGGTGATGGAATATGGGTCATTTATCAAAATATTTAGCGTCGTAGACACTAGCTTGGTGAATCGAAAAATTGCTCAGCCGCCTTATTACCTAGACCCTGTTCCTTGAGATTACCATTTGTTCCGTACTTTACAGAATCATTTGGATGGATTAACTCTCGAAACAACTAATGCGATTTAAAAGCTTACGATTGGATTGACATATGTCATAGATAATCGTGTGAACTATATTGACGATTAAGCTTCATTAAAATATAAAATTTGCTCAGTTGTTTTCTTATCTCAAATCTGGACATTACTTATGTGATGACCTTATATATATAGTGCTGATGATGATGCAAATGTGTGTACAGAAGTTTAAATTTTGGCTCCAACAAATTTTTATCATTATTTCAATTTGGTAATGCTCATATGTATTGTTCTTATGATTGTTAGAAATAATTCAATGCCTGTTGATGCTGATGCCATTATCGATTAAAACCCATTTTCTTCTTTGTTCACTGTGTGTAACTTGTACAATATAGTTAATTGTCTTTAGATTTTAATAATCACGTACGTGCAGTCTTCGTTTTCGCTTTTCTTTTCTTTGTAAGTGGAGTTTTAGCTGATATTTTCGTGTGCAATTTTGTATGTGATTGTATGCCAATAATAAATAAATATAGCTAATCAAAAAACAAGTACTATTTCCGGTTTGAACTTTATGTGGGCAAAGTTGTGTATGTATTGTCCAAAAGATTCACTGCGAATAAAACTGTACAGAATAGTATTCCATCCGTTTTGTACGTTATAAACCATAGCCTTTTAAAGAGGTATTTAAAAATAAGCTAGGTCAAATTAGCATAGCATAGGAGAAGAAGAAGAAGAAGAAGAAGAAGAAGAAGAAGAAGAAGAAGAAGAAGGAGAAGAAGAAGAAGAAGAAGAAGAAGAAGAAGAAGAAGAAGAAGAAGAAGAAGAAGAAGAAGAAGAAGAAGAAGAAGAAGAAGAAGAAGAAGAAGAAGAAGAAGAAGAAGAAGAAGAAGAAGAAGAAGATAAGTGACAAATCAAAACACGAAGAATGGCGCGCATATATGCTTTAAAAAAGACATCAAAATAATGCCAGTTATAATTGGTTATGCTTTACAAATGTTTATACTTAAATAAAAACGCAGAGGAAATCAACTATATAATATCAGGAAATTAAAGGCTAATTCGATCCATCACGAGAATAAAAAAAAATGAAGAAAAATGGCACTCATTTCTATTTGAAAATTGTTTCTTTACTCCAGCATCAAAGTTGAATATGAAAAGTTTTTGAACTTCATGTTTATCTAATAATGATAGCGATATACGTGTGTCGCATGTTATTAACAATAGGAACATTTTGTCACATTTTACATTCAATATCCGTTTCAGGTCTAAACAATTCTACTTCTCTTCTTCTTAATTATAGTAGTATTCTTAATGTCATTATTATTATCGTTATAGTTATTATCATTATTATTGTATTTATTATTAAACGACGTAGTAGTAGTAGTAGTAGTAGTAGTAGTAGTAGTAGTAGTAGTAGTAGTAGTAGTAGTAGTAATTCTTGTTGTAGTGTACCTTTCGTCTGACATTTAAGCAAATACAAGACATCATCAACATCATTATTATTATTGTTGTTTTTTGTTATGCTGTTTTGTTTACACATCATCGTTATAATATATTGATTCTTGTTTTTTTCTTCTGTTTAACTACCAGGATTTCACAACGAGCATTAGAAAGTTTTCTTTCTTTCTAAGAATATAATCTGATCCAATGAGGACAGATGTTTGGAGAATGTCAGTATCTGTCTTTATGTCTAACCATTTCAAGAAGTGTGAACATCTTTCTAATTGATTATAATACACCGACGTTAATGAATTTAGCTTTCAAATCATTTTAACTTTCAATCCATATAACCCTATATTCTTAATTGCTTTACTTTTAATTAAGTATATTTAGAGATTTTTTCTTCACAGCTAACATTCTACCAAGGTTTCATACAATTTTTCAAGTCACGTTTGGAAGATATTGCGAAGAGTAGATACACGAGCCTACAGCGACTGCCCACCATGAATATTCTTACAATTTTGGTAAGTGCTGCGGAATTAACAAGAATGCATGTGTGTAATCTCTGCATCTGTAAGTTGGAGAATATCGTGGGTTGACAATGATCACGTTTCATGAACGGGAAGATCTTGGATTTCCAAAGTTACTTGATTAATACTTCCTGAAGCTTTTTCTGGATAATGAGAACTGTATCATTAATTATTAACATATAATGTGCTTTCTTTTTATTTCTTTCGTACTTATCTTCATCTGATCTCTGTCTAAGCACACATTCTGGAATTTGTTTCCCCATCCCTTCTTCTTGATACACTTGAGTCAAAGAAAAGAAATCCATCTCCCTTGACTCCCACCTCATCCTCATCCTTTTCTTCTTTTTCCTCATCTTCTATTAGTCTTGACGATCCACATCTTGCCAATTTGTATTTCAAGATCTTTATATTTACTCACTTTTTGGTAGGTCATGACACTTACATACATGTCAATTGGGACAGTCATCTCGATGAGTGGGCATGATTTTAAGATTCCACGCAACATGAAACCTTTTTCTGAAGGAGATTTTGTCAATGAATGTAACATTTCGGTGATTGAAATTCTATGTCCAGAGAAAGAGAAGATTAGAAAATGTGTTAGCTTGTCACGTAATACTATGATCCCAAGGACTGAAAAACTGACCAAATATACGAAAATGCAGTTGAACGAACTTTGTAAAACCTTCGAAGCTTACAGCATTGCCATCGGCGAATATACCGAAATTAAATATATGCTACAACTGGCGGTTTTCGTGAGAGGTGTTCATTTAAGTTTTAATATCACTGAAGAGTTACTTGCTCTATGCCCTATGAAAGGAAATTGTACTGGCGATACTATTTTCAAAGAAATCGATACTACGCTCGAGGAAGCGAATTTGACTTACAATCGCCTGGTGGGAATTGCTACCGATGGTGCTCCGGTGAGGATTGGCAAAGAACAAGGCTTGCGTGGTTTAATCCAAAGAAACCTGGAATGCCTGAACATGATAAAAGACCAAATATTGTGGTACCATTGTATTCTACATCAGGAATCACTTTGCTCCAAAATCATTAAATTTGATCACGTTATGGATAATATCGTAAACTCCGTCCACTTCATTCGGAGTCGTACATTAAATCATCGACAGTTTTGAAATGTTCTTGATGAGATAGACGCCAGACGCCAAATTTGCAAGCATCCCTTATTTTACAGTGATCAGGTTGCTTAGCCGTGGCCGTACTTTCAAACACTTTTACGATATTCGAAAACTAGTGGTAGCATTTCTTGAAGCAAAAGGTAATTCGTGCATAAACTTGATGACGACAAATTGCTGAATGATGTTTCTTTTCTGATGGACATTACAGACAAGCTGAATGAGTTGAATGTGCGGTTACAAGGAAAGGAAAAACTCATGCATAATTTGTTTCAGAAGGTGACAGCTTTCCAAAATAAACTGGATTTGTGGATTGCTCAAATTACTGATAGCAATTGTGCTCACTTTCCTTGCCGGTAGGAACAGTCGCACATTTCAAACATAAACCGGTAATTCTCTGTGAGCGAGTTAAAACAGATTTAAGAATAATTTGCCAGAAGATTCAAGGATTTCCATACTAGTGAAGACCAGCTGAAAATGTTTTCAATGCTTTTTGACGTGGATCCTACTGATGCTCCCTTTGAGCTTCAAATCAAATTGAATAAATTGGAAAGCGACTTTGATGTCAAGAGTCAACTTTAAATATGAATCTGATGGACTTCTACAAATACGGTCTGCTTCACACTCAATATCCAAATCTTACTTGCTACTCAAAACGCTTTCTCGTTTTGTTCGGTTCGACATGGATATGTGAATACCTCTTCAGTCGCAGGCAATAGGTAAAATCGAACAAACGAAATTTTTGCATGATGCTCACCTCCAAGTGGAACTCTGACTGGCCTACCAAATATTCCGGCAGACATTGAAAAGGTTCTTGATGACTCGAACCAATTTTAAGTGTTCGTTCATTATACATTTTCGTTCATTATACATTTTCGTTCATTATACATCCAAAATAAAGTTATTTTATTAATGAATTCAATGCCATTTGAACAAATGTTTTTACTGAAATCTTTATCAATTGTTAAATTCATTTTGTAGAATGTAAAGTTATAAGTCAAATTATGTTTTATGATCATATACATGTAATATCTCGAGGCTATAATTTTTTGATAGCAATGACGAATTAGAAGTAGTATCTTTTGTATGTATAAATTGAGTTAGGAATAATAATTATATACTGTGTAATTTCTGTGCATAAAATAATACAATCAGTATTTTCAGCTCTGAATACTTATTCAAACCATTTCAAGTAGTTGTATTAAGAAATGAAAGACTAGAAATGAAAGTCCGGCCCACTGGCGCCGTTCTTTTCTTTTTTCTATTATTTCTTTTTTCTTAAATCCGGCCCATGTTCGGAAAAGTTTGGGCAACACTATCGTAGACGATAATATGGTGGGGGATGGTTAAGCAAACACTAACGTACACAGATCAAATCAGCGAAGTAAAACTGCCATACAGTTGTTGGCGAGTAAGTAAACAGCAGAATTTGTAAGCAAAAAACTAAATCTAATCCAGTAAACTGCAAATTTAGTGCAAATAAACTTGACAAAATATTAGTTTTACACAGTCCATTAAGCACGGATAGCAGATCGGCTTTGGAACTCCAGAAGTTATTGGCAAAAATCCGAATTTTACGCAGTTATTCGATGACTTTTTCCATTCAACGCGGATTCACTTGACAAAAACATAAGCTTAAAACAGTTATTAAAGTATGAGTAACGTTTGTGCCAAATTTGGAGCGAATCGGTTGGAAACTGCGGAAGTTATTGGACAAAAAGAAAAAACGATTTTTACAGTTATTCGCGTATTTTTCACAATTGATGCGGATGCAACTGATAAAAATTTTAAACAAAATAAATCGTATGTCATGAGTTATGTTCTTGTCAAATTTGGAGGAAATCGCTCGAAAAACCAGAGTTTTGGACAAAAAAATGACTTTCTGAACAGTCATTCGCGGATTTTGGCTAAATGCAAAGGTGGGGAGGTCTGGAAAATCTAAAGTCGGTCATGACCACCCTTGGAGCATAAGCTAACAGCGTAGCAGTTTGAGCGAAATAGGGTGAAAATGTGGAAATGTATAACTTGCACACACACAGACACCTTGTGGTTTAGATATATACATAGATGGGCCAATGAGAATAAAAACAGGAAAACAATAAAAGTTAAAATGATGTAGAAAGTGAATATATCTGATTGACGCACAGAGAAATTTTAAGAAGGAAAAAGACGTGTTTGACGTTTCGAGCATGGCTCTTCATCAGAAAAGAGCAAAGAGTCCATCGAGAAGGAAAAAGAAGAGTCAAAGAAAAGCTCGAACATTCTTAAATGGATAAAAAATAACTGGCTGGAAGCAAGGAGAGTTAAGGAAATTAGCTTTTGAAGATAGGAAGGGTGAAAATGACTTGTGTGTGCGTATCTGTGTGTATGTGTGTGAGTGTGTGCGTGTGCGCATGTGATGGTGCATGTGTATGTGTGTATACGTGTGTGTGTGTGTGTGTGTGTGTGAGTGAGTGTGTCTGTCTGCGTGGGCCAATGAGTGAAGTGTGTGCGAAGGTGTGACGCGAATGGTTAGTAGCAGTAGTTAGATTTAGTGGTCAACAGGTGAGATGACGTATGTGTGATTGTGCGTTGGTACTGTGCGTGTATGCAGCTGTTTGTGTTGGTACGCATTAACGTGTGTGGGTGAGTGTGTATGGGTGTGCGTTTACGTGTGTATGTACAGGTTTCGGTGAATAATGCGTCGTCTAAATTATGAAAAAATTAAAATAACACTGACATCTAATTTTCACAGATATATTTACCAAAATTACACAAAAATATCTTGAAATACAAAGCAGTAAATTTATTCAATAAAATAAACATTGGCTTCAACTACGACCTCCAGACGACTTCGGAATGTACTGCAACTTTCTGCACAGACTCTATGTTTAACTTGGTGAATGCTGCCATAATTCTTGCCTTCAGTTCATGTTTAGAGTTACAAGGAATCTCTCACTCAACTGCGTCCCACACATAGTTGTCAATGGGAGGTAGGTAACAAGATGCTAGGGGTGATGTGGTCGCGGAAATTGTCTGACAGCCATGACTAAGTTTTCCCGCTTGTGTGGCATGGTACAGAGTCCTGTTGCCAGACATAGGATCATCCAGCTGCCACCGTCTTCCCCCAGGGCAGCACTCCCTCTTCTAGGCACTTAATGTAGGCCTCTGTGTTGAGGCTGAGACTGTATGCGAAGATTAATAGAGATATAGCGTCACCATCGCTTGTGATCACTCCAAACACTATGATGTTGACTGGATGTTTGATTTTTATCGCTCTTTGTACATGTCCTCAGATTGCATTGCCCGGAGATTAACACCCAAACACTCTGAAATGTTCGCATTGGAGCTGCCGGTGTGAATGTCAGGCAGTATAGATTTAGTGTGGATTTAGTCTACAACGTAGGTAGTTTGAGTTAAGCAGCAATCTGGGAGAATTGCTAGCTCGCCGTGCAACATGCTTAGCGGCATTTCCTTTGTCTATACATCTGGAGTTCAAATTCCTTCGCGGTGAACTTTACCATACATTCTCTTCAGGGTCGATAAAATAAATTTTAATTGAGCACTGGGGTCGATGTAATCGATTTATCCTTTCCCTCGTAATTGCTAGTCTTGTGGCAAAACTTGAAACCATTATTATTGTTGTTGCTTTGGGAGTATTACAATTATTGCAGGATTTTTCACTCTAGAAGTCCGTATTACTTGGGTAGATGCAGTGTTGCTTGTGATATACGAGTAGTAACTTGTAGTGCTATTTACAGTATTCTGTAAGTTGTGGGGTTAGGTTAAATATTCTCTTTTCTAAGTTTTATTATTTCTTTAGTCACTCAATTTTAAGAACAATATCCCATATATCTACTACAATTCTCCTTATATCTGCCATATCTTTACATTAGGTTGATTTCTTTTAGAGATATGAAGCCGTACATTTTATGCTGTAAGAGCTAATTTCGATGATCCTTGAATACAATTTCCCGTTTGAATTCTTTCAGCTACCACTCCACCCACCTCCCTCTCTTTCTCTCTCTTCCTCTCTTTCTATGTCTTTCTCTCTTATCTGTCTCTCCTTACCACTATCTTTCTCAATCAGGTAATTAATATTTACTTGACATTTTCCACATATGGTGCAGTTAAAGTACTTGTATCCTGCTTCTGTACATGTTTGTGTTTCTGTATATGTAAAGTATTTAGACTTGCTATGGCAATCAAATACCTTTTGCAATCAGTTTGGATTTCATTGCCAAACATCCAGCGTCTTGTGTCTTTTTATAGATTTTCGCTTTGGGCATTCGTATAAAGTATTGACACTAAAGGGTTTTTCCAGCCAACTGAATCATATGATACTTTATAATCTGATTTTAATTTACTTTCTAGATTTAAGATAGATTATGATGTTATATCTACAACTTCCTAAAGGCAGTCAGTTAACTTCGGGGGCGGGGGTTCGGGTGGACAGGTTCTAGCAGAAAGTAAACGGCTTTTACTTTCGTTAATGTTTCATAGATATCTATTTACTACCCTTTGTCATTTACAGTCTAAATTTTAGTTCTGCAATAGATATAAATAAAATAATTGTAAGACAATCTTATCAGCCTTCGTTCTTGTTAAATATGTTTCTTTTGTGTATTTAAGCTGCATTCATTATCCGTCTTTTTAGGTCTCTAGATTTGCTATTTTCTTTATATCCAGACTAGAATGTTGTAAAAATAACATATCACTAGAACAAATAGTGTGGTGATAACTGTTACCTTACTGTTAGTATTTAATTCTCATTAAAAATAAAAACAGCTCTCGTTCTAGAAGTTTGCTTCTTCGTTTGCGTTGTGTTTGGCCCACATGAACCCCTTCATATAGCTAGTCTGAACTAAATCTATTTATCTGCTCGTACTTTTCAACTAGGATAGAATTATACGTTCCTTCACCATTTTTGCTATTGTGGCTGTTTATATCTCTGCTCTCACCGAGTAAGCTCCCGTTAAATTTATATATCTGAAACTACATTTTTAAATACAATGATCTCATTTAAAACTTATACAATTTTGAGTGAAATTCTCTTCTATCGTTTTTCTAGTGGAGAAGCTGCATAGATAAGCCTTCATAAGGTTATTCATGTAAGCTGGTTTCTGTGAAGGTGAACGTATATCATCAACTTTAAACAGTTATACATATAGGAATATTTATCGAAAGTATTCCTAAAATAATACCAGTAGTAAGAAAAAGCGGTTATATTCCTATCTTATGTCCTACTCTTCTTCTGAAGCACGAGAAATCAATACTGTCATTTTGTTTTTGAATATGATATTTATTTTCTGCAACTTACCATTCAGCGGTCACTTCAGCCATCACCAGCACTCCATTTACTCTATATACATTCAGCCGTCATTGAGAAGACAATTTATCGAAAAGTTAAGAACGTTGAATATAACGAGCCATTCATCAATTACTATTCTCACGTCTGCCTATAGAATTTTGCTGGCTGAAAAGGTTGGCGACACGTCGCCCAATAGAAGATAATAGAAAGGAGGCGAAAGCGAGTTCAGCAATCTTCTGCATCAATCATTAATACTTACTAGAAATTTACTGCAATAAATCAAAGATGACGCGAAGAGACTACAGGGGGTGGTAAATATAGCAACTGGAGTAAGTTCACACGAGTTAGCGGTGTCTTACATTGTACACGTTATTATTATTATTATTAATATTATTATTATTGTTATTATTATTATTATTATTATTATTATTATTATCATTATTATTATTATTATTATTATTATTATTATTATTATTATTATTATTATTATTACTATTATTATTATCGTCACCTTTATTATTATCATCATCATAAGCATCATTACTATTACTACTACTACCACTACTACTACTACTACTACTATTACTACTACTACTATTACTACTACTACTACTACTTCTACTACTACTGCTATTGCTACTAATAATACAATAATAATAATACCAAAACCAATCTGTACTTCCTTTGCTACAAATGTGACGAATGTGGGGCATTGACGAGGTGGATTTGAAAAACTGCGGTCGTTTTACATGAAAAACTATACGTTGAAGATAGAAAAAAATGTAAAATGTATACATAATTGATACATTTTCAATAATTGGACAGTGAAGCCCGAAAACTGTTTTCTATAATAAGAATGATTTCTAATATAGGCACAAGGATAACAGTCTTAAGAGAGTTGCTTCATCGATTATATCGATTTCAATATTCGGCTATTACTTTAGTCTACTGATTGCGAAAGGACCACAGGCAAAAACACCTACAGCTGAAATTGTAAACGGAACCTAAGGAACTGGAGAAATAAGGCAAGGTATCTATTCCCACGTTCTATGGATTCTTCGAGGTTGCTACATTTAATAAAGCTTCGTAATTTATCAACTTTTAAAGGGAAAAATTCAAAGGCTAATCCGGCGAGATTTGCAATCAGAGTATCAAAAACCCGGAACAAATGCCTCAAAATATTTTTTCAGACGCTCTAACGATCCTGGCAAGTAACCGAACATAATAATAATAATAATAATAATAATAATAATAATAATAATAATAATAATAATAATAATAATACCATCCGAACAGGAGTTCTACCACCCAAACAGACCTTGTGGATAAATAACATCCAGAACAAAATTTAAAAAAAGAGAAAAGATTTATCGATTCTCAACGAAATTAGTAAACAATCAACACTACTAAGTAACAAGAAGAAAACAAAAATACTGTACAAATACAGCATTACAGAAAAAGACTTACCTGAGGCAAAAGAAAAACTAAAGCAAGACATCCTTGCCAAAGCACAGAGGATCCGCCGGTATGAGAAACGCCAACGTTTCTTTGAACAAAACAAACAGTTCAAATCCAACCCCAAAAAACTCTACCAAGAACTGGGTAAAAATAAAATAGACATTACTTCAGCACCAACAGCAGAAGAACTAGAGAAATTCTGGAAACAAATATGGTCGGTGAAGCAACAACCCCAAAAAAGGACCATTAAAACAACGAACTTAGCACCTGAGCAACTCTGGGCCCCTATAACAACTGAAGAGGTCACCCAGACACTGCAAAGACTAAGCAACTGGAAAGCACCTGGACACGACAAGATCCCCAATTTCTGGTTAAAACACCTGCCAGCAATGCATAAAAAGCTGGCAGAAAACTTTAACAACATAATAGCAGATCCAGAAACAATGCCTGAATGGCTCACAAAAGGGAAAACCATCTTAATCCCCAAATCCACGGAAACGGAGAAACCACAAAACTATAGACCTATAACCTGTCTCCCTACGATCTACAAAGCTTTTACTGCAATAATATCGCAGAGAGTGAGTAAACACCTGGAAAATAACAAACTGTTTCCAGAAGAGCAGAAGGGATGCTGCAAGGGCTCATACGGCTGTAAAGATCAATTATTGATCAATAAAGCCATAACTGAAGACAGCCGCAGAAAGAAGAAAGGCCTCAGTATGGCCTGGGTGGACTACCAAAAGGCTTTCGACAGTGTTCCCCACACGTGGATTCTGGAAACACTAGCCATAAACAAGGTGGCACCAATTATCATAAAATACATAGAGCACTCAATGAACAAATGGCAGACAGTGCTACAGCTCCAAACAAAAGAGGAACTTGTGAAAACGAAAGCCATCCCCATTAGAAGAGGAATATTCCAGGGAGACACGCTCTCTCCACTCCTGTTCTGCCTGGCACTCACACCTCTAACAGAATTGCTAAATAGAACTGGATGCGGTTACAAATGCTATGGAAAAACAGTCAGCCACCTTCTATATATGGATGACCTAAAATTATATGCAAAAAACGACAAAGAGCTAGAAACACTACTACAGACAGTACACGGCTTTACCAAGGAAATAGAAATGAAATTCGGATTAGAAAAATGTGCCAAAGCAACCCTGAAAAGAGGAAAATTAGTTAAAAGTAGCAATATAACACTAGATAAAGCCAATGAAATAAGAGAACTAGACGAAAGCCAACCATATAAGTATTTAGGAGTCAATGAACTAGATAGGATACAACATACACAAATGAAAGAAAAAATAAAGAAAGAGTACTATAGACGAGTTAGATCAATACTAAAAACAGAGCTCAATGCTAAAAACAAGATAATGGGTATCAACACTTTAGCTGTCCCAGTTATAAGCTACAGCTACAACATCCTTAACTGGACACTAAACGAACTATGTAAAATAGACAGGAAAACAAGAAAAATAATGACAGGATATAGGATGCACCACCCAAAATCTGACATAGAAAGGCTATATATACAACGCACAGAAGGTGGCAGGGGTCTTATACAGCTAGAAAACTATTATAAAATAACCACCATAGGACTGCAAAAATACCTACTCCAGAAGCAAGGGAAACTAATACAAATAGCCACAAAACACGAGCAAAACAAAAAACTGTTTTCAGTATTTAAGGAAGCTGACAAATACAAACAAGAAATCAATCTACCTAACAAATACGAAGAAGAAGAAGAAGAAACAACAAAAGCTATAAAACAAATGAAATCCAAACTAAAACTAGAACAGCAACGGACCATGATAAAACGATGGCAAGAAAAGCCCCTACATGGTAAATACTGGGCTAAACTAAATGCAAAAGAAATAGACAGAGAAAAATCCCAGCGATGGCTGAGAAGCTCAGGACTCAAAGCAGAGACTGAAGGATTTTTAATTGCTGCACAAGACCAAAGCCTCCCCACCAGAAATTACCAAAAACACATAATGAAAAGAAATATAACAAGTAACTGTAGAATATGTGGAGATCGACAAGAAACAATAAATCATATTATCTCTGGCTGCCCAGTCCTGGCTAAGAAGGAATATATTCACAGACACGACAGAGCTGGGACCTATATACACTGGAAGCTATGCCAACATTATGGAATAGCAACAGAAAAAAGATGGTATAAACACACGCCAGAAAAGGTCACAGAAAACGAGAAAGCAACCATACTCTGGGATATGCCAATACACACAGATAGAGAAATTAAGGCAAATAGACCAGATATAGTTGTCAAAGATCATGAAGGAAAAAAATGCCTTCTAATTGATGTTTCAATACCAGCAGATGACAACGTTTCTCTAAAAGAAATGGAAAAACTTTCAAAATAGAAAGACCTGGAAATAGAGATAACTCGAATGTGGAATCTAAAAACAGAAACAATTCCTATCATAGTAGGTGCCTTAGGTATAATAAAAAAATATTCAGACAAATACATAACAAAAACACCAGGACTTACAAATATATATAACATACAGAAAATTGCACTACTGGGTACTGCACACATTCTACGCAAAACACTTTCAATACAGTAAACATAAGAGCACCACAGCAAACCACAGCACATACCCAAGGCGCACAGAGCTGCGCTCGGTAGTGAAGTGAAAGCACGTTATAAAAATAAAACTACTGAATAATAATAATAATAATAATAATAATAATAATAATAATAATAATAATAATAATAATCCTCATTGATATGACTGTCCCACTCGATATAATCCTCATTGATATGACCGTCGCAATCGATATAATCCTCATTGATATGACTGCCCCAATCGATATAAACGTATCTGTCAAGACCTACCAAAAACTGAGCAAATATAAAGATCTTGAAATAGAAATTAGCAAAATATGGAATCTGAAGACTAAAACAATACCTATTGTCATAGGTGCCCTGGGAATGACAGCGAAACGGGCTGATTACTACCTTGCTCAGATACCAGGAAACCCCAAAATGGCTGAATTTCAAAAGATAGTGCTCATGGGAACTGCTCATATCCTACGTAAAATACTGTCTATGTGATCTCAAATTTTAAAACAAACACATAATTTTCTTATGGTTTCTTAAACATTATCTAGAACAACTCTATGTACAAATCGAAATATATGGTACCCTAGGCATAACACCTACATGAACTTCTAACTTGTTGTCTCTTGAGGTCTCTGGGTGAGACTTGGATCCAACTTGTACAAATGCAAAGCAAAAGTCAACCATAAAATAATAATAATAATATTGATGCAGTACCAGACACTGACACCAATGACTTCTCGTCTTAACTTACTGGAAGTGTTATAATGTACATTGCTTTGTCTTGGTATATAGGATGGGCTACAGAAAATTGTCGGAGCCCTGGTGAGTAAAAAGTTTGAGAAGTACATGGAACAAATAGAGGCTGCACTAAGGGCGGAGTACTTGCAGAAAATTGCACTGCTTGGAACTGCTCGAATACCTCGGAAGGTGCTCGAAAAATAAGGTGTTACCTTAGTTCCTTGGTAGTGAACATCTTACATTGTAGTACATCTTCAGCGTTAGAAGCTGTACAAAGACAGTAATAATAATAATAATAATAATAATAATAATAATAATAATAATAATAATAATAATAATAATAATAATTATAATAATAATAATAATAGTAATAATAATAGTAATAATAATAGTAATAATAATAATAATGATAATGATAATAATAACAATAATAATAATAATAGTAATAATAATTTTAATTTTAATTTATCTTCTTGAAATTCGGCTTCGTCATATTCTTTGAACTGTCAAAAATAATTGACTGATTTAATACTTCAATATTAACCTTAAACAAATTAATAGTTTCTTATAGACATCAACAAAAACGAAAACATACAACGTATATGTAAATGTTGAATTGGCAGTAGCAGAAGCATATAAATAAGAAGAGGGGATGTAGTTTAAGGAGAGGTGCATAAGTGAAAGGAGAAGTTGAATAAAATTGACGACGATGATGATGATGATGATGATGACGACGACGACGACGACGATGACGACGACAGCGCCAATGACGAGGTGGAGCAGGAGGACAAATTTGTAACATTATCAACATTAGCAATAGGAAAAAATGAGAGCGATTATTGTAGTATGAATTTTGTATCAACTACAATGAAAATGGATGATGCAAAACAACACAGGCATCACCAACGTTTTTGGCTTCCTTTCTAAACAAACAAATTTATTTCAACTTATAAATGACGTAAACGAAAATAGAAATTGATGAATATACCATATAAGTACTACTGTTTATAATATGTCAAGAAAGAAGATAGAAATGCTTCCAGTGTCGTAAATCTATGCAAGTCCATGAAAGTGTTATGCGTTCTCTGTTCGTAGACACCATCAGAACACAAAAGAAACAATATCTCTTCACTAAATATCATGTAAAACGTGTACACAATTGAAGTATCTAAATTCTTATAATGTAAATATATACAAACATATATGTTTTCGACAATGCTCGAATATTGAATCAAACAAAATGTGTCGTCAAAATATCTCGCATCCTTACGAAATTTTAAATTATGAAAGGAAAAAAAATAGAAGTCGTTGTCTCTTTATACAATATGGCAGCTGTCTAACTGAAAAAAGAAAAACGTAAAATTTCCTAGTACATCAGTATAAACATTTGAAACTGAATACAAATGTATTTTTGTGCGGCATAACGTCCCTGCCCAAAACTGAGTTTCAAATCCCGCGAGTAACTGGCATTGTAATAATGCATGAAATACGCACGCACGTGTTGTGTGTGTGTCTGTGTTATCTGTGTCTGTGTATATATGTATGTGTGTGTACGTGTGTGCATCACTCTTTAAAAGCGGATATTTTGTCACATAATTCTTCAATATTTTACACGAGCGAAACTCTCGTACGACTTTCTCGTGCGTATAAGCACTTCATTATTGACATTGATAATGGCAGACAATCACTGCCAATTCCACTGCCATGACTACCAGTTCACATGATTTCGATCTTCTTTCGCTTTTTCAATTGTAGATAACTGGTTGCTGGAAATAACAATAACTACTTCGCCAATGATATATATATAGAATCACAGAGAATCACTTGGCGGAATTTGAACTCAGTACCTAAGGACAGACGAAATATTGTTAAACATTTTGTCGGGCGTCTTAATATATCTGCCACCTCGCCGCCTTGTGTTATAAAAATATATTCTTTTCTACTGTAGGCACAAGGCCCGAAACGTTTGGGGAAGGGGGCCAGTCGATTAGATCGACTCCAGTACGCAACTGGTACTTAATATATAGACCCCCGAATGGATAAAGAAGGCAAAGTAGACCTCCATGGAGATTTATAAAAAAATATTATTAAGATTACAAACAGCGTGAATCGTTAAAGGATCGGATTAATATTTCACTGTATTGTTTCATGATTTCTGTGCTCTGTGTTCAACTCCTGTCATCCTTAGCGAAACAATTCAGCTCATAAGGTTCGATAAAATCAAGTTACAGTCAAGTACCGTAACCGATATATTCAACTAATCATCTCACCTCAAACTGCTGGCCTCCTGCCAAATTTAGAATGCACCGATATTATATCGTTGCCTTTGTGCCCACATTATAAAGCATTAATATTATAGAACTGCATTTGTGCCGAAAATAGTAACTATTATTTTTGTGACAATTGGCTTTCTATTTTCTTATCGTCATGATCATTGCAACAGCTATTTATTGTCAAAATATTTTCAGCTTTGTTTCCAATTTACTGCTAGCCGAGGCAATATTTTTATAATAATTTTATTTCTATGCATTCTTGTTGCTATTTCAATTTCATTTTTAGTAATGTGACATCATCTAGCTAAATAATTATCATTTATTTGTATAGTACCACTCTAACTCTCACTAACGGTCTCTTATTCTCTCTCTCTCTCTCTCTCTCTCTCTCTCTCTCCCTCTCTCTCTCTCTCTCTCTCTCTCTCTCTCTTTCTTTCTCTCTTTCCCTTCTCTCTCTCTCTTTCTATTTCTTTCTCTCTCGTTCTCTTGAATAAGCAAAGCAGGGTGATTTCCTACGTTTTCTGAGTACAGGTACATACACATTCATTGCGACTATGCGTGGATACGAAACTAAATACACCCTCACGACCATGCGCATACATTCATACACACATGCACATACGGACACACACACACATATATATATATATATATATATACATATAAAATATATAGATAGATAGATAGATAGATAGATAGATAGATAGATAGATAGATATCGTCGTCGTGGCACTCCGTCGATTACGATGACGAGGCTTCCAGTTGATCAGATGTATGTATTCATACATCCACATCACTTATATATTAATGATGCGAGTAGGTACGCTCAGTAAGTGCTATGTCTGGTCGACTGTCAGGTTCCAAGATCACAGCTAAGGCTGGATCTAGGGATTCGTAATAGGGTTCCATTATAGCAGGTATATATTATATTATATTAGTGGAAAAGTCGAAAGCAAGGTAAAACGAGTATCTCCAGTCAGAATAATTTAATTAGGGTAAAGTGAATACCCAGTGCGTGGACCGCTTGTGTTATTCCAGAAACAGCTGTAAGGCTTCAGATTCACCTTACCCTAGTTAAATTATTCTAAATGACTTTGGATTCTCGTTCTGCTAGGTTTTTGATTTTCCGTCTCTGAGCGTCTTATTAATGATTTGCATGTACCACGTCCTCGCATGGTTGTTTGTTTCTTGTGTTGTTACTCCGTTTTTTTTTTGTTTTTTTCTTTTGGTGGGAGGATCTTTTTATTTGTTTCAGTAATTTGACTGCAGTCATGCTGGAGCACCGCCTTTAGTCGAACAAATCGACCCTAGGACTTATTCTTTGTAAGATTAGTACTTATTCTAACAAATTCGATCTACTAACCTTAAATTTTCTCTTTCTTTCCTCATGGCATTCTTCCCCTTTATTTTTCTCTGAATCTGTTTAAATGCCGCAATATCTTTAATTATTTATATATTCAAATGACTCCAGCCTATATTCATAAAGACATTCCCCTTACCAAAATTTTTCCCCCTACTATTTCCTATCTTTTATTTATTTTTAGTATTTTTCTTTATAAATTTAGACATTTTCCCACTCCCATATATTATTTATTCACACATATGCTTTTCTTTTCTGTTCACTCACTCAATGCTTTCAACTCATTTTCGATCTCCTGCGAGTTAACCTTGACGATAATGTAACCTGTCCTTAACTAAAGTATCTTCGGCCTGAGGAGTAGCTAATGGAGTATGCCTAGTTGAGTATTCCCTCAATTTGGATTTTGTATCTAGTTAAGTTGATTCACTGAATCTGCATTTTTTTTTTCTAAAGTAAAGAATTTGAACATCGGTAATGTTGATTTAGTTTTCCACTCTTATTATTGCGAATCCATGATCTTGTGGAGGAAAATTGTGAGGAAAAAAATTACAGAGCTTTAAAAATCGAAAAAGAAAAGGAACTGTGTATTTTTAGCTAATAGTTAGGCAGCGGTGTCAACTTTAAGGTTGTACCGTGTGAAATTTATAGTTTTGCATCTGTGAAATGACCTATTTCTGGCTTACATTATGCGTATTTTAGTGTTATGTATGCTTGTCATGTACATCATTAATATATAAATGCATGTGGATATATGTATTCATATATAAGTTTATATGTTCATGCGAATCGATTTAACTAGATCCTACACACAAGATACACACACACGCAAAATACATACACACACATACACACACATACACACATTTGCACACATTCACACATACACACACATGAAGGCACATATATACCCTCATACACACAAAACACATATAATATACATGCATTCACACGCATATACACACACATACACACATTCATATATACACACATATGAACGCACGAATATACACCCACACGCATAACACACATAAACAACACACATATATGCCCACACATAAACGTACAAACGCACATGCACACACACGCACACATACACGCACGCACATACATACGAACGCACATATACCTCCTCACACGCAACACCCACACATACATGCACGCATACACACATTTACTTACATGCACGCACGCACACGCACACACGCGCGCACACGTTTGGCACAGACGCAGGTGAAGTGAAAAACAACACAACGTGCGGTGGTCATGTTAACACGCTGTTAATGTCTTGCTGTCTGTTGACTGGCTAAAATTACCCAAATTTCCCAAGTAACATCAGATTCTTTAATTTACAAGATAAAATAATTGACTGATCGTAATCAAAATTCAGAATTGCATCGTTACACCAAAATTGCAAGCAATCTGAGCAAAATTCAAGAGCGCTGATTTTGTGAATCAATTTAACTAGATCGTGTATTTTTACTCGCATACACAGCAACCCGACTTGATAACCATGCAATATAAAATAACTTTTTTCAGCTTTTCGATTTTGATGTTGGAGAAATTTACAACATTCTACGTCAATAAACACCTTGTACAAACTGCTCGATGCTTATGAAATTCCCACACATGCATCCTTGGATGTTATCTTTGTATATATATATATAAATATATATATATATATATATATATATATATATATATATATATATATATATATATATATATATATATATATATATTAGTAATAGAATAAAAAGACTGGGTTAACAACTCAACATATCACACCCCCTCAATGAGTATATATAAGAAATACAACATAATCCGCCAAACATAAGGAGTAAGAAGAAATAACGTAAGAATAAATAATAAATAAAAAATATACCATATAGTATAACATTTTTACAAAATTTTTATACACGAATTATTGTTTCAACCGATAACATTGAGTTAAAGGTATAATACAATACACGTAAATATCATTTCATAGAAGTTAAAAAAGTTAAAATTAATACGAATAAAAATTTCAAATATATAATATAATAATATAATATAATATAAGTCGATATAGAAAAAAGTAAAATAAAATGAAAAAATGAAGTACCATAAAGTAGTCTATCGGTTGAAAATCAGGCACAGAAGTGATTTAACACCATTTAGAATTAACGTTCAAAGTTTTTCAACTCTCTCGGGCACATTTCGCAACTCAGAACCAGTAGACACCAAAAGGCAAGTCCGCACCATTTCGGCACACACAAGAGAGAACAACAGGCACCCATCAGCTATCAGCAGGCAAAACATGTAAGGTTCAATTCCGCTCATATTCACAACACATGAGTTAAACACAATTACAGCACACCGCAGATATGAAACAGTAAAAAGAATTTCACGAAACCCCATACAATTCCTATGGCCATTTCGGAGGTACACCACTGTATTTCAAATAGTTTCAGTACTAATTGTTTCACTATGTATAGTGTTTATGCATAGTGAATGTATTAATGTATGACACTGTTCCGAGCTCGCATTACGCAAGAAGGTTAAATGGTTTTTAGCCCATTACACTGCATGGATCCTATGTAAAGCATGTGTAAAATTTGAATGCAATCGGTAGTGTAGTCTTCGCGTTTATTGATGCGCAGGAACAAACAGATAGACACACATTCTCAGATTTATATATATAGATATATATATGTATGCATGTATATACACGCTTATATACATATATATATATATATATATATATATATATATATATATATATATATATATATATATATATATATATATATATATATATATATATATATATATATATATATATTCATACATATATGCGTATATCTATATACACGCTTATATACATAGATACAAACACGCACGCGCATATATATTTGTGTGTGTGTGCACGTGGGAACACTTATGTATGTATGTCTCGCATTGTGCATGAGGATGCTTTTAATTTACAACGATATGGAGAGATAGGAGCAAGGTTAAATGTATAGATTATTGTACAAAACCACGTGTTATGTTGGAAACACCATTAGCTCAATTAAAAATTTGCATGAAAATTCACGAGAATTTTATGATATAGCATTCCATTAAATATATTGCTTCATTTTATTATCATCCTAAATTTGAAGTAAAACAAAAGAGTACAATATTTGAAAGTGTTAATAATTTGTTGAAAATAAATATTGTAGTTGATTGCATAACACATTTTCATATCAAAATTTTCAAAAAACTTGTGCTAAGTATAAAATACTAAATGCAGTAAAAGTATAAGACTTTATATATATATATATATATATATATATATATATATATATATATATATATATATATATATATATATATATATATATATATATATATATATATATATATATATATATATATACATGGTCACTTTAAAAGGAAATGTATGGTGGATATTGTGATCAATTAATCACTTATCTATTGCAAAAAATTGCTTCCATATCATAAAGAAATATATTCCGATATAAATATCAAAATTAAATTTAATCTATTCAATTTTGATTTAAATTATTAAACAGAGAGGTTGAAGACACATTTATGAAAATGTGTGTAGTTATTGTTACTGATGCGGCTTGCTTTTACAGACATATTGCCAAAGCCATTCCAGGCTTATATATATATATATACATATATATATATATACATATATATATATACATATATATATATATACATATAAGAAATTAATTTTTTAAAAAAACGTATAATAAATGATGTACATATAGGGTGCATAAATTACAATTTGATTACAGAACCATGCTGAACATTGGTCACTCTCTGTCAAATAGAAATTCAAACAGGAGTCATGGTTCTTTAGATCATTCCACGCTTAGGCACCATGTACACATTACAAATAGAAGATTCCACAGAATATATTAGCTTTATACGTCATTCTATGAAAATATTTAGAAATGAAAATTAAGAGAGATCTTGCTGTACATATGCCTTTCAATGCATGCATTCGAAAATATGGTTTGAGCTGGAGAATTGTAGAAAAATATATTATGTAAATCACAACAAAATATCGTTTGCTTTCTACAAATGAAAACAAACTGATCCTGAAAACTATTAGGAAACAGGACTGTATGTCAATTTCTAATAAATAGTAAATGTACATCTGGCAGCAAGTTCAGATGAGGTAACTGAACCAGGTATGCTGTATTCATATCAGTCGGGGGCCACAAAATTTGAATGCAGATTTTATTTTAATATCTTAAAATATTTTTTCTTTTGCTCTATTTTTCATTATCTTTTTTTATATTTGAATTCTTTGTTCTCATCTTTTGTATTTCGCTTTTTCAACTAGGGTTCTATTCTCAAATTAAACATGATGTTCTCTATGTAGACCTTGCAGTTGTTCTTTTTTATACTCTAGGCACAAGGCCCAAAATGATTTTTGGGGATGGAGCTAGTCGATTAGATCGGCCCCAGTAGGTAACTGATACTTAATTTATCGACATCGAAAGGTTGAAAGGCAAAGTCGACCTAAACGCAATTTGAGCTCAAAACGTAAGGGCAGACGAAATACTGCTAAGCATTTTGTCCGGCGTGCTAACGTTTCTGCCAGCTGGCTGCCTTCTTTTGAAAGACATATCAAAACTATACTCAATGCAAATCAATATGTCAAATAGTCAAATAAGGAAATGGTTCATAGCTTTTGGTTTATATGCGAAAGATCGATACCACTATTGGAGTAAATAGAAAGACAAGGTATTCCCAGAACGCTTGAAATCCAAATAGAGTTAACGGCTACCTTCTTTCACCGAAACACAAATCGACTTTTTCTGAAACACAGAAGATATCAGTCATACTTCACTGATGACAAGTACAAAGCACAAAGTGGGTATCTTTGATATTAACAGTAACAGTGACTGACAGGTTGCCTTTAACTTTATAAAATATAGATCTTCTTATCATATTTATTATATCTGGTGCCCTTTTCATTGAGATATAAAACCTCCATCTTCATAATAAGCAAACCACGTATATATTTTTTTGTGTGCACCTATGTGCGTTGGTATGCATACATACATACTATTACAATGTCGCATATACACGGACGTATAAATAAGTTGTGTTTGATAACTTCGAAAGTGTTAGTCAAAGTTACGTACAAAAACCTGCTTCTCATATATCAGTGTATATATCAGTGTATACTACATAGTTTTCATGGATGAATTACACTATCGACCTTGCTGTAAAGAGAGATAGCAAGGACATCAATAAGTTAAATACTGCTGACATAACTGAGTGGTAATTTACAATGAATAGAACAATGCTATCGCTTTATTTTTGATGACTGGATTGACCCTGTTTTATTTTTATACCAGCTTCATGCTTATTTTAGAACTTTTGCAGCAAATGCGGTGTATTGCAGGAGGGAATAAAAGCAAAAGAATCGCCATGTTAACTACACTGAGATGGGTTTAAATTATTTAAACTGAAGCAACGACATGACGAAAAATAAAGAGTTATATAAATGAAAATTCTATTTTGTATTTTCATTAATAAAGAAGAGTGAGGAGCGAAACACCTGCAAAGATGTTCAGTTAATTTTAATTTCTTAGGTTATATAACTTTAGCGACTAAATTTCGAGCCATTTTTTAATATTCGTTTCACAGATTCGCATTTATCACACGTGTATGACCCGCAAAACAAATTCACACTTACTAGATAACTCTCTTTATTCATTTAACATAAATTTAATAAACATTTCATCTTCTCCTCTGGCTTTTCTTCAAAATTTAAACCTTAAATGAAAATATTTTTTCCTTTATTTTTTTATATTTTATCTTTTCAAACCGTATTGTATACTATATTGATATGAAACGACGGGATATAAATCAATAACAAATTATTATATGTCAAATATATGTGCAGTTTATCTTTCCTTTTCAAATATTTCCAAAGAACACTTTTTCATTGGCACATTTAGAGAACTAAAGAAATTATTTTATATATGTTTGGCATGAATAATTGCTCACCGTGATTTGCGACTTTCCATTAAGAAATAATACAGGAAAAACTCAGTAAAGAATAGTTGGCTTCAAAATCATGAAGAATTTCGGAAAGCACGTTGCTTGGCATGAGGGCGTACAAAAAATATTGTATCGAATATATTTGATATATTTTTTTTATTATTCCCTGTGAATGGAAAATAATTTAAGATTTGACTGGAAAAGTGTAATGTGACAGATTAGAAATATTAGTTTTGCATATCAGTAGCCCATATATAATGGGTGGAATTAAATATACATAAATATCATGTGTATCTGTGTGTTTGCGCTTGTGTGTGATTAAATAGTTGTTTTGCGATTATGTGAATATAGAAACATATATGCCAATACAATGACTCATTCAATAATTGTTGATGTCATAAAGAAATGTGTACATGAACATAGAAAAACCTGCATACAAATATGTGTTCAATATGGCAGTAGTTTCTGCAGGTTGTGTGTGTCTGTGTGTGCGTGCGTGCGCGCGTGCGTGTGTGTGTGTAGATTGATGGTACATACACAGACATATATATGCTTGTGCGTGGGTGTACGAGCTTGTGTGAGAATGTTCATATATACACCCTTTTTCGGATAAAAACAATTTCTTGTTGATAAGATTTATTGCTAGAAGGAATATGACAAAAATGTAACGTGAAAATTATTGTCACAGAAAAAAAAAAACATTGACCATAAAATAATTACAATATAAAAAGATTTAAAAGAAGGTGAGCGAAACAGAACTTGAATGATATTTGAGTTTTTTGCATAAAGTTGTCATTTTATACAACACAGAATTATGAGCAAAATATGGTAACGACGATTTTAATTTTTAATTGAATATTGCAGAAAACACATGAAATATATATTTAAAAGAAAAGTAAATGAAACGCCATGACACTAGACAACTACGACAGCGACCTTGCGGTAAACAGGAGAATTCACAAATGCATTACTACTCTTATTGACAATGGTTAATGCATTCTCCAGCTGTATTCTAGGTATGCAAACACAAGCTAAGATTTGGCACGTTCAGATACTGCATTTTCACAATTTTCACTCATCTGTCAGCAAACTTGCTGACGGACTATACTTTCTTCTCCACTTATCTTCCTCTCCAATTCGAACTTGAATTTATTCGCGAATAATGAACCAGAGAAGTAAAAAATTTAACTTTTTGACCAGATTCAATCTCTAAATGGGCTCGTCTGGTAAGCAGATGAGACCGATTAAATGAGACACAAGAGCTGCCGGTCAGAAGTCCGCAAATGAACAATGATTATAGGTTGAACGAGTGCATAGGGAACGGTATATACATATATATATATTTATACACACACACACACAGACACACACACACACACACACACACACACACACACACACACACACACACACACATATATATATATATATATATATATATATATATATATATATATATATATATATATATATATATATATATGTATATATATATATATTTCCAAGGTTTCAAATTCGTATATTTAAAAGAGATAGAGACTTAGAACTCGACAGATCCGTATTCCATATATTCAATTATTTACCATCCGATTTCAACATTTCTGTGCCCAAACCTATCCAGCGACTGATTATATTGGTAACGGTTGCAACATCCTCTTGGAAAATTATAATTATATATATATATATATATATATATATATATATACGACTGCGACCTTGTGGAAAACAAGAGAATTGACAAATGCATTACAACTCTTAATGCCAATGGTTAATGCATTTCACCAGCTGTATTCTAGGTATGCAGACACAAACTAAGATTTGACACGTAATCGCAAAACAACTATTTAACACACGGTTAGGATTGTTTTTTCCAACACAAAATATCTCTTACACATTATCTCTTCGCATAATGTTAACCTGTTAAATATTGATACATTTACTAATACTAACATTAATTTAGCTAATACTATCTATCCCCCTTGAAATATTAATAACAAGGTTATTGTATCTGAAGTCAATTACAACAGAATCAAGTTTATGTCAAGTAACTCCAAAATTAAAAATTCTATATACCAGTGTAAAATTACTTCTGGTAATGAAGTATTTTTTTTATATATAAACTGATTTTTAAATTATGTCTGTTGAGGATCTTCCTATAATTATGGTTAACTGGAAAATGTCTGTCTATCAATGCCAACGATAGACTTAGTTACATCAATGTAGGGTCCTGCCATCACCCCATAGTGTTTAGAAATTTAGTTTAGAACATTAGTAAAAGAATATCTAGCCTCTCCTCTGATAAGGACATTTTCAATAGCGTTGCCCCAGTATATAATAAGGCTCTAGAAGATAGTGGTTTTAACGAGGGAATAACCTATACACCTACCACCAGTCCAGTAGCAAAGAGAAGAAAGCATAGGAATAGGAAAATCATCTGGTTCACACACCTCTACGCACCTGAAGTGATATTTAATATACGCAGATATTAAAGGTATTGATAGACAGACACTTTCCAGATAACCATAATTATAGGAAGATCTTCAACAGACATAGCTTAAAAATCAGTTTCAGCTCAACTGCTAATTTTAAGAACATAATCGCACACAACACACAAAAGCCGCAATATGAAGCCAGCTGTTCATGCAGAGATAAAAACTTGTGCCCGCTAAATGGAGCTTGCATGTCCGAAACCATCATTTATGAAACCACCGTAGATTCTGTATTCACTAAGAACGTAGTTTCCACGAAGAAATACGTGAGCCTCACAGAGGGTAATTTCAAGGCCAGATACAATAATCACACTTTGAGTTTCAGGCACTGGAACAAAAGAAAAACGACAAAATTATCCAGTCATATATGGTCTTTAAAAGATAAAGGTGTCAGTTACAACATCCATTGGAAGATCCTAGCCAAGTGTAAACCTTACACCAGCGGCAGCGAAAGGTGCGGTCTATGTGATATGGAAAGATGTCTCATCTGGAAAGGCAGCTTGGACCATATCGCATGTTTATGTTTTTTCCCCTCCAAACTTCTTTCCTGTACGCTTATAGACACGTACAAGGAACCATATATGCGCGCGATTGTCAGTGTGCGCGTGGATGCGTGCGTATGTAGATATATGCGTGCGTATATAGAGATATGTGCGTGCATATATGGATATATACGTGCATGCGATAATATACGCAATTTTAGACGCGTTTTGTCACTACACAGTAATTTCCCTTTGTTTTTAATGGTCATTTTTCACAGGAATTTTCAATTGGCCGGATAACTGAGGAGATGTTGGCGTGGGCTCCGACTCTGGCATCCGAAACTTGGAGTTTTATCATGGCTACTGAATAAGTGTCACATATTTTTACAGATATATATATATATATATATATATATATATATATATATATATATATGCATGTATGTATATATACATACATACACATATATATATACACACATATATATATATATACATATATATACATATATATATGCATATATATGTCTATATATATATATATATATGTATATATATATATATATATATATATATATATATATATATATATATATATATGTGTGTGTGTGTGTGTGTGTGTGTGTGTGTGTGTGTGTGTGTGTGTGTGTGTGTGTGTGTATGTGTGTGTGTGTGTGAAGATATTTTATTTCAGACAAATCCACGGTGTCGTACCTTCTGAAAGCGCATATATTTATTAAAGATACACACTCGTTGGGAATAGTTTTGAGAACGCTTCTATGTCTATTAGAGCAGATAACTTTTGAGAATGTTTCCACATGCCTACATGTGTTGGTGCACTCATTTCTCATATTTTCCTCTATAATTATATTGCAGCCGTCTGACTTGATCTCATTGCCAGTTTTGACAGACATATTCTACATTCCTATGGTCAGCTCTTTGTTACGTACCGTGCTTGGTACATATTAACAACAATTCTTATCTGTTTTCTTATTTTATATTGCTGTGTCAGCATATTGCACAGCTGACATTGTTGCCAACTCAATATTGAATGTGCTCCAAATGACAGCTAGAAATAAATGTTGTTCTTAATGTAATTACCGTACGGATTGCATACAAGGCATAAAAATTATTTTATCACTTCACTAAATAGAGTTTGTGATGCCTGATTCTATTGCACATGGGATTATTCTTTTCCCGCAATAAGCTTGACAAAAAGTAAGACGAGTAAAAAGAAAAAAAATTAAAACAAATTTACATTAATTGATAAACTTGACATATTTTTCCAGGAGGAATGCTAAATGTGAAAATAAGCCGTATATCATACTGATATAGGTAATGATAATGTTAAATGAATTTATCGCTATGAGATACGTATATATATCTGCATCTCAATCTAGCTGTCTGTCTCTCTCTGTCTCTCTTTCTCTGTCTGTGTATCTGTCTCTGTGTCTTTCTCTCTTCTCCCACTCTCTCACTCTCTCTATATATATCACTGCACCCACACATGACGAATACATACATATATGTGTGTGTGTGTATGTGCGCGCGTGTGCGTGTGTACGTACAAACACACACACGCACGCATGTGTCTGTGCATGCATGCATAACCTTCGTACGTTTTATGCATTTATATTTTCTCTTTTCAATATTCTTATAATGCTTCCCTCTGTCTCTCCCCTTTTCTTTTTATCTCTATCTATATTTGTATATATATATATATATATATATATATATGTTCGCGTGTGTGCTTGTGTGTGTGTATGTTTGTGCGTGTGCGTGTGCGTGTGTGTGTGTGTGTGTGTGTGTTAGTGTGTGTGTGTGTGTGTGTGTGTGTGTGTGTGTGTGATTGACTTTCTTTTTCAGTAAGAAATTAAGAAATCAAAGGATATTGTACTTGAAGATTGATTGTTAACCGATCCTGACGGCCACCAAGGAATTTCCTATTTTCTCTTATTCTATTAATTGACTGTGCCATTTACGAATATATTAATGCAGATTATTTGTTCGTTACTAACATCGACATGAAATTCCACATCCCAGTTGATATTTTTCCTGCTTGTTATTAGCGTTTAAGATTATATCTAATTTAGTTCCAAATGATTGTCCTCACAACAGCATTTGCTAAAAACATGAAATGGCCTCTATAACTGTGCAAAGATATTTCTGATGGTTTAAGCAGGTGAAAAATGTGGCAATGACTATGATATGAACTGGCGGCTCTCCAATGCTGCAGGGATTCAAATATGCCTTCAGCATTAGTCCCTGATTTTAGGGCTAGATAACACGGGTATTTCACGTCTTACGGATACAGGCTTGAAGCTAGACATTAATTATGAGAAATATGGCGAGGGACAATATGAATGTCAAAGGGAAAATATGCAGTTTTATATATTTGACATGATTGTAGATGACTTTCAACTCCTATATTGTTGATAACTTATAATAATAATAATATATTATGTCTTATCCTTCATTCTAACACTGGTCGTGTGGATTTGTGTTGTAAAACAATATTGTACAAGCAACTGAAAACAAGTGAAAATCAAAATAGATGGGTAAAGAAAAGAATGCATGAACAATTTCATAAGGATGTTGAAGATAAGACAGAGAGAGAACAAAGATGACTGTGGATGACTAAAAGTGATTCAAAACCGGAAACGGAGACTCGAATTTCTACTGCCAAAGAGCAAGCACTAAGAACAACCTACATAAAATACAGAAATGACAACGCATCAGAAAGTGATAAGATCAGAATCTGTGCACAAAATGGTGAAACCGTATGGCATATTACCACCCAATATACGCCACAAGACCAGAAGGAATATAAAAGACGCCACGACAATATAGCAAGGCTTGTCCATAGGACGCTTTACAACAAGTATGGTCTTGACAGAGAAAAAACATTGGTACTGTCATAAACTCGAAGGCATCATTGAAAATGATAATGCAAAGATCCTGTGGTATTTTATGATTCAGTGCGTTCATGAGATAGGAAATATGAAGCCAGACATAGTTTTATTGAGAAAGAAAATAAACTATGCTGGATCATAGATATAGGATGACCAGCTGACAACAAAGTATGCAATAAGGAAGAAAGAAAAGTCGATAGATATGACAGATTAGCTTGGGAAGTTAAACAGTTGTGATCGATGAAAAAAGCAGTACAGATTCGAGCCTCCGTTTCCGGTTTTAAATCACTTTTAGTCATCCACAGTCATCTTTTTCTCTCTTTGTTTTATCAAATGGATCTGTGAAAATTTCCTAGGCAACAAGTGTTCTCTAGAGTTTAGAGATAGAGTGAAATGTCTTCTAGACGCCTACGCTGCAATGGGCTGTCAGATGTCACTAAACGTCCATTTCCTTGATTCATATCAGGGCTTTTTGAAGAGAACCTTGGAGCAGTGTCTGATGAGAAAGATATTGCACCGATACAACAAAGATATCAAGGATTTTGGAACGCAGTAATGTTAGCTGACTACTGTTGGATGTTATAGAGGGATGAACCTGAGACAAAACACCATAGAAAGTCCAAATCCAAGAGATTTTAAGTTGTTATGCATTTGAGTGTACTCTAACTTATTTGTATACAATAATTTTAATTTTGTACAATAAAAAGGCATGAAATAATCGTATCTTGTATTCAATATACTTTATATAAACATGTTTTACATATCCTATATGATAAAACAGCAGGTATAATTAACATGAAAATGTGACCTAATAGAGGAAATCGGACTTCAGATTCGTAATCAGTATCAAAAATTAACCCAGAAATGTCAATCAGCAACTCTGATGATTGAAAGAAGTTTCACTTTGTTCACCAGTTTTATTTAAGGCATCGGTGAAGAGCTTCTATAAAAGACGTCAATCGGCATTTATATCGAACGTTATTAGCGAGGTAAATTTCAATAGTCGAAGAATATAAAAAAATTATCATATTAGCAAAGATTAATTGATTTTATGTCTACATAGAAACTCAAATTCTGAAGGCTAATAATTTAGATCGAAAAAAGTTCAGAACAAGAATATAGTGCAAACAACTTCTTTGTACAACATGGAAATTTAGTATGAGACACATAATACTTTGCACGTGTTATTTATTTTACCCTTACGCTAGGACTCAATGCTTGCGATATAATCTTGCGGAATGATATTTATAGGTAAATGAAATAAAATGAACCTGATTTCTACTTACATTCACTGAAAGAAAAACAGCATTTTTTCCACATCTTGTTGGAGTTAACTAACGAGGGTGGGCCGAAAAGTAAATAGGCTGAAGAAGAAGGAGTGATGCTAGAGCTATGAAAACTTGTAGGCATTAAATTCAACTCTTCTTGATAATAACTGCATCATTTGGTATCAGGTAAACTGGAATCTGTCTCTTCAAAGATTTCAAAAATAACTAGTAACTACTTCTCTTGAAAATAGACGAATGTTGGCATCGTGATATTGTCAAATACCTGCAGAAAAGGATTTCAGCCCCCAAAGACATTTTGGCTGAAATGGTTACTACTTTAGGGGATGGCGCTCTAGTTTTATCAACTGTACAAAAGTGAGCAGCTGAAATTAAAAGGAGAAGGAACAGTCTTGAAGTTGACCCAAGATATGGAAGACCTGCAACTGCCACCACCGAAGAAAATATTGAGTATTCACCACATGTTGAGGATAACCAGCGATGAAGTATAAATCAAATAGCCAATCCAATTAGCATAACCCATAAGAGAGTTGATAATATATATGCTACAGAATGAACTTAGCATGACGAACGTTTCTCGTCTGTGGATACCAAGTTTTCTAACAACTGATCAAATGCGAACCTGAGTTGAACACAGCATGGGAAAATCTCGTGTTGCTTGAGACAGGTCTAGCTGATTTTTTTAACGTTTCATAATTTAGGAAAATTGTCGGGATCACCACTTTGAAACCGGGATATAGGGACAATCTATGCAGTGGAAGAACCTCCTCCTCACCTGTTCCAAAGATGGCCATGGTCGTTTCATCTGCAGGGAATTTTATGACTTCAGCTTTTGGGGATGCGAAAGACATTGTGTTTATTGACTCTCTTCAAAATAGCCGCATAATTAAGAGAATGTGATGCCAATTTTCAGAGGCAATTACAAAAGGCTATCAAGACCAAACGTCCATAAGAACTGACGAAAGTTTGCTCTAGCATATTAGTCCTCGCTGTCAATGGCTGCTATAGTCACTGGCTTTGAACTGGTTTGTTACCATCCACAGTCTTCTGGTTTCGCCCCATCTAACAGTCATATGTTCCACAACAGGAAAAGAAGCTTTGCTGGAAATCAGTGTCCCCGTGATTATGTTGTCATATACTCTTTTGATGATATTTTTGACTAACAATATGTAAGCTTCATCACCAATGGTAGTCAACCCCTGTAATAGACGCAGTATGTGGAATTCAAGGAGGACTGTGTTGAAAAACAAACTTCATTTGGTCAGCCTATGAACTTTTCAGTGAATCTTCGTAGCTGCCTTTTGTTTGCAAAGCTTCTGTATTTTAGATGCAAATTGTCTAAAATTATTAATGTAGTATTTCAGTTTTAGTGGTAGACATTGTGATAAGAAACAATGTTATATCAGAGGAAAATGTAAACAGGTTATTTATAACGGACACATTGTTTTTAAAAAAATAACAAATGCATTGTCTTAAAGGCTATTAAATGGGTGAATTCTCGCAAGATGAGAACCGCAACAAAGATAATAATTGAAGCGAATTAAAGGAACTCCATAAGAATTTATTGATATTTACAATAGCGAAAATTATTTATTGCCATGATTTCAACAAATACTTTTGAACTATTCGACAATTTTCTAATGAGAAGATTTCAAATAATACTAGAGTACATAAGTTAGTAATAGATATGATGTGTAAATATTTCAACTAATTGCTATCGTCAATTGACAAAAGAATAACTGAATTTAGATATTTAGTATATTTGTCAATAACAACGTAAATTGGCAACTATATAATATTATTTAAATTTGTAAGTTTAAAAAAATATACCCACAATCAGATATTGACAACCAGCATTTGTGTGTGTGTGCGTAATGTGTATGTGAAGGTAGGTATATGTGTGTATGAATATGAATAGCAGTACGCATACCTATATTCATATTCACACAAAAACACGGAGACATACCTGCTTCATATTAATACACATACACACAACACACACACATATAATTATACGTCTATGTGTCTGAATATCAATATATGTATGCGTTCACGTATAATTATGTGTGTGTGTATATGTATTCATATATATATATATATACTCTTTACTCTCTTACTATTTTACTTGTTTAAGTCATTTGACTGCGGCCATGTTGGAGCACCGCCTTTAGTCGAGAAAATCGACCCCAGGACTTATTCTTTGTAAGCCTAGTGCTTATTCTATCAATCTCTTCTGCTGAACCGCTAAGTTACGGGAACGCAAACACACCAGCATCGGTTGTCAAGCGAAATTGGGACGACAAACACAGACACACAAACATATACACACACATACATTTACATATATATACATATATACGATGGGCTTCTTTCAGTTTCCGTCTACCAAATCCACTCACAAGGCTTTGGTCGGCCCTAGGCTATAGTGGAAGACACTTGCCCAAGGTGCCACGCAGTGGGACTGAACCCAGAACCACGTGGTTGGTAAGCAAGCTACTTACCACACAGCCACTCCTGCACCTATATATATATATCAGTCTATGTATAATTTGTGCCGAAGTGCACAAGCATGTGTGTGTATTTATGAAAATATCAGAATGGATTGGTGATGCAGAAAATAAGTAATGTACTTCATATGAAGCACTTGCTTCAATTTACTCTGACCATTAGGTTGCTGGATATTATGAAAGTAATCCGCAGTTTGAATCTCAGAATAATGATTCTAGGAACTTTTAACACAATGCAGGCATGCCTGCGCTCAGGTACAAACCCAGGCAAAATCATGCACAAACATTCACATAAACGCACACACAACCACAAAATGCATAAAGTATTGGTATTAGGCTTAAAATTGAAGTTAAATATTTCCACAGAGTAATATGTAAACAACGATATCTACGGTTATTAAATTATGAAGTATAGATATATGAAAATCAAAAAAGTTAACATTCACTAAAATCCACAACTGCCTGAGTTTTCAAATAAATAAATGAATATATAAATAAAAAATAAATAAACCCATACATGCATGCATGCATACATACATGCATGCATACATACATACATACATACATACATACATACATACATACATAGAGCCTTGCATCTTTGTGGAAACTGGCTCCGTACTCAATGGAACATTTATAATAATTAAAAAATAGAAGATACATAAATACTTACATACATATATGCATACCTACATACAAATTTGTTCGTCATAGCCAGTTGATAAGAAAAGACAACCTTCACTTTCTGGTCAAAGATAGAAGCAATGTGAATTTTTATTTCGATGAATATGTCACGCAAGAAATTTTTGAAACCTGTGATGCCCAGGCAATGAAGAAATATATATTTGAGATTTCTGTTTTGCTTTCAGGAAAGCCAACAACTCAATTAGCTTTAACAAAGATCTGTACGGCTGAATATAATACATCTTATTTATAGACATAATACAATACAGAAAATTTTTACTGCAATCATGCAAAATAATAGCATGTCGCAATATTTTGCTGGAGTCTAAATGGTAACATTTATGTAATGTTCTGCTTTTAACTAAAGTTTCCTGAGAACAAATATCCTGTGACTGATCGTACTGCAGATTATCTGCATATGTGTTTTCTTGCATCAAACAGATTTGTCTTCATGTATGTCACAAATTCTTTCTAATATTTTTCTTTCTTTCCACCGTATTTTCATCAGTATCATCATTACTATCTTCAACATCATCATAACCGTGCTCGTCATCAACCCCTGCATCATCTAACAAATATAATATTTGTATCGGTAACAAAGACTGATATCTCTCTTAAAATCATTAACAGCTCAAACTACATTGTTCTCCATCGGGTTGTTGAGTATAGCTTTGGAAGTATTCACACTGTCTCTTCTTTTTCACATGTTATTACTTGAATATTATCACGTCGTGTTGCTGTATTACGTAATTTATTCACAAACAATTCGATATTATGTATATCAGAATAGTTTATAGCAAAATAAGATCATTAATATTCTATTGACAGACTGCTTACCATGCTGGGGAAAATGTCATCTTTTAAATGGCAAGCCCCACACTGACAAAAAAAAAAACATTTAAAGTCCTGCACTAGTTTTTTTCATTTTTCACATCTAAATCATTATTGTTTTTAGGCTTTCTGCTCAGCACAAATTACACTTCTGTCGAACTTTCCTTTTCCAAATTATCTAGCTTAGCATCGTAAGAACAGTTGTATTGATTAAGATGAAAATTATGGGCTAAAGTATTGTCTAAGAGGAAAAGTCTGATTTAAGTTTCCTACACCACATTATCAGGGATCTGACATAATTATAATTTTCTACATAAAATATATTAGAGATGTACAATATGCGCTTTTTATCTCGTGCCAGGTCAGCTCTGATTGAATAGTTGTTTTACCAATTATGTTCCAAACATCACTACCCTATATTTCTTTGGATAAGTATATCTGAATCTACATTAGTCAATGTTTTATATGATATGATAAAGAAGAAAAATGTTGTCACTGTTAATCTAGCAACGCCTACTAGCATATATAGTTTTTACTTCCAGTCTCCTAAATTTACATATACGCAAATAGGACGTTCTTATAATCAAACATTAATGGCAATTTTATTTGCATGGACTCGTTCAACCTCACCCTCTATCTCACATGCTATGATAAGTATCTTCATCATCTGAAAATTTAATTCAATAAATGGTTTATTAAGCAGATATTAGTTGCTGTTTTTTATTTTATTTTTTTTGGCATTTACTAGGAATAAATTTTTATAAACTATTGCTGCCGATGCCACTATTGATTAAGGAAATAACTAACAATGAATAATAGAGCGTAGAGGGAAATAATATTTGATTAAGTATATATTTTATATTATACTTGTTTCAGTCATGAGACTGCAGCCATGCTGGAGCACGAAGAGTTTTTTAGTCGAATGAATGAGCCCCAGTACTTATTTTTTAAACCTGGTACATAGTCTAACGATCTCTTCTACCGAACCGCTAGTTTACTGTAACACAGACACAACAGCACCGGTTGTCAAGCGGTGGTTGTCGGGACCAATCAACCACATAAAGACATGCGCACACATAAATAGATGCATACATATATACGACAGGCGTCTTTTAGTTTCCGTCTTGCAAATCCACTCACAAGGCTTTGGTTGGCTCGAGACTACAGTGGAAGACTCTTGCCGAAGGTGCCTCGCAGTAAGACTGAACCCGAAACCATGTAGCTGGGAGGCAAGCTGTAATCGTGTAATCGTGCCTAGTCTGTATTTCCATTATCTAGAAGAATTTGTAACTGTACTCTTTACGGCGACTCTAGCACACATATTTTAAAATATATTCAGTCACTATATATGTACCTGGAAATGTTAATAATAACGCAATCGTAATGAAACTTCCGTAGCACTTGCGCATTTAATCAAGCCGCTTGCATTGTCATTTTAAATGCATTCATTCAAATTGTATTCACTGTCAGAGTAAAAAACAGAGAAAAGACTGAAAAATGCGTTCGGTGTCTTATGAATACGCCATAACCGCAAATGGGATACTTTTGGTCGTAGACTTGGTAGATCGAGGTGAGCATCGGTCCTAAAACACACATACTAAAATACACATAACACATATACATGTGTGTGTGTGTGTATAAATATATATACATATATGTACATATATGTAGAATATATATATATATATATATATATATATATATATATATATATATATATATATATATATATATATACATATATATATACATATGCATATACATATACATATACATATATATATATATATGTATGTATATATATATATATATATATATATATATATATATATATATATATATATATATATATATATATGTATATGTATATGTATATGCATATGTATATGCATATATATATATATATATGTATATGCATATATATATATATATGTATATGCATATATATATATATATATATATATATATATATATGTATGTATGTATGTATGTATATATGTATATATGTTCGATAACAATTATTCAAATTTATATAAACACGAGAAAGTGCAATCACACTTAAACAAAATATTTTTAAAAAATAAGTAGAAAGAATATTTATCTCGTAATGTAATCTTGCTACTCCCTATCTTTGTCCAGCAGAATTTTTTATGGACCATTAAGTACGTATTTTAAGGTATGGAACACTAATTTCTGCAGACATATATTATAGTTATATTCCCTATAATGACTTTATTTCTTAAATTTGCTTTATCTTTACAGGCATCCAAGAATAGTATAGAATAAAACGTATCTCTATAAATATTATCTGTAACGTTTATCCCTAATGGTACTAGAGTCAGAATGTAATAGAAAAATGATTATTTCTTATATTTTGGCATCTTCTCTTACTTTTTTGGAAATACATTTTAATTTATTAGTAAACATCTATTACTTGTAATTATGATACGATTGTAGATTGGCAGAAGCGTTAGAACATCCGGTAAACTTGTTTGCTATATTTAGTTATCGACTTTTCAATTCTGATTTCATATCACATCGAAATCAATGGTATAAGACAAATTTTTTGACTTATCTCTCTGCACAACTTTATAGATTTGTACCTGTTAAAAAATATTATATGTGTCCATGATAATTATAGCAAGGCAACAATGTAAATATTATTAGACTGAAGGCACTCCGAGTTCCGAACCGGCTAGTTCTGCTTGGACTCCACTCCACATATTGTGTGAAAGGAACACATAATATTATCGGATGTTTGCCTACAAATCTATTTATCGTTCGTATGAATTTCAAGTTTTAATAATATTGCTATCTTCTGAGTTAAAATCGTTACCTTCTTCACCCAGGTGAAGTTTGCCTAGCCTCCATTGGTTGTGAATAAAATAAAGTGCTATTCTAGTATTACAGTCGATCTCATTGATTAGCCCCCGCTCCATCAATACCGCCTATGTCAGATCACAATTATTTTCATATCCTTATATGCACTAGTTCTTATAATATGATACGTACCATCTGTCGGTGAGTTGTATGAATCGTTAGGAAATCGGAAACACGCTTTGCCTTATTCATTCTCAGTTCAAATCCTGCTGATTTTAAGTTTACACTTCATCATTTTGAGGCCGATATGATAACGAGTGAATGAGGTACTGAGATTTTACGCCAGTGGAAACCCCCACCCATCTAAATATGTGCAGATCAAATATAGTTATTTTTCATATCGCTAAATGCATTAGAAGTAATAACCCACACCTCCTAAGTTTGCAAGTCAAAAGAAAAAAATTCTGTGAGGCTGCAACTACACTGACGTGGTTCATCTTAGCATTTAGCAATAGAGCACGTGGTATAGTTAACCTTCTGTTATGCAGTAGGGGCACGAGAGCGGACGTGCTGTATGAGAGCAATATTTGCTTTCTATTTGTAAAAAGATGCAGTAGTGATTGCCTGTAAAGTCTAATTGATGTTTAATTTCAGCATCTTGTGATGTTGGTAGATACTCTAGGTATATAATATGATCGCGAAAACTTCTTGTAATGTATGTGTTATGTTGGGAATGTTGGTACATGTTTAATATTGTTTAAGCCGATGACAATTTTAACATGAAGCAAAAGAGAACGAGGACGAAAACATAAATCATGACTAGTCGTTTAAAACATTTAGAAGAATTTCTAGACATCTCGACTGAACTGGGAAGTAATTTCTTCAATGCAATTTAGAAAATTCTCATTTATAAACATCTGTACCGCCTACCGTATATGAGAAGTAATCTCCAGGATAAATTTCGTGCAGTTAAAATGTCAGTGATCGCTTTTCAAATATAACATTATGAGTTGAACTTGTACAAAAGAACTAGATGTTGACAATACATCTGTTCTTGGAACGATATACTTTCATACAAGACCATAAATATTAGCATTTTGAAGAATATGAAAACATTGTTGTCAATAGGTAGCAAAGGAGATTACTGTAAATACATACGCCATAAATGCGTAACATCGATATTTCTGTATTTAGATATCACGTACTTAAATGTTTTATAAAGAAAAGTATTGGATGCATTTCTGGAATTTCCCAGTTTTCAGTAGGTGGTTATGTTGGTTAAAAGCCATTGAAGTAAATGTTGTGTCACATTTATGTACTTGCGTCTCCAAAATTATCTTCTAGTTTCATAAATAGATTCTACAAGGTATATCCTGCTTGCAAAACATCAATAGAAGGTTTGGAGTTGAATAGGAAGCCAAATAATTTGACTAATATCATTTTTCATTTTTCACTTATTTTTACTTCATCCGGCAAGGAATACAGGGTATGCAAAATAGATGCATACGAGTGTCAGAGGAAACATTATTAAATCTAGTCAGGCAGTATCAGGAAATAATGTATTCGACGACACATTAGTGGGTGACAGCTTGGCCTGATTTCCAGCTGCGTATAGAATAAAAACGAGTTAATACTAACTACAAATATTTTCATAAAACTTCTGTGTACCATTTTTACTTGAACATAGCTGCGAAAGAGATAGTTTTAGCTTGCTGAACACCTCTAATTTCAACTCCACTGGAAAATGTTATCACAAATACATTGGTGAACTGATTCGTTGATGAATCACCTCCCATGGCCTGTTCCCAAGAAGATATGCAACAACTTACACATTATTTGGATAATCCAGAAATGGCTTTCAACTTGTGTAAAATGATTGAAGATATGCATGAACTTAAAGCTAGTGAGACGGAACGTTATATTTCAAGCATTAGGATTGTGAAACATACCCAGAAATTGTATTACCAAGTGCAATAAATGGATGCGGGTAAAAAGATATTTTACCATTAATTTATATAGCAATAAGAAAATGGCGGGAAATAGGTGGTATTCATCAACTTGCAGACAATGTATTGTGTCAATTTACTCTTGCTTATTTGTTTATTGACACAATACAATGTCTGCAAGTTGATGAAAACCACCTATTCCTCTCCATTTTCTCATACTATATGTATGTATATATATATATATATATATATATATATATATATATATATATATATATATATATATATATATATATATATATATATATATATATATATATATATATATATATATATATATGTATATGTATTTATAGGCGCGGGCATAGCTGTGTGTTAAGCAGCTTTCTTCCTAACCACGAAGTCTCGCATTTAGTCTCACTGCATGGCACCTTCGGCAACTGATCTCTACCATAGCCTTCGGCCGACCAAAGCCATGTCAGTGGATTTAGTTGATGGAAACTGAAGGAAGACTATATAAATATATATTTATTTATTTGTGTGTGAGTATTAGTGTCTGTGCTTGTACCCCCACCATAGCCTAGAAACCGGTGTTGCTGTGTTTACGTCCCTGTAACTTAGTGGTTCAGTAAAAGATATCGATACAATAAGCAACCGGTTTACAAGGAATTAGTCCAGGGGTTAATTTCTTCAACTAAAAGGCAGTACTCCATCAAGGCCACGCTCAAATGATTGACGCAAGTAACAAGTAAAATATTAGTCTGTTAAATAGGGATACATTTACTAATGCTAACATTAATTTAGCTAATACCATCCATCTCCCTACAAATATGAATAACAAGGTTATTGTATCTGAAGTCAATTACAACAGAATCAAGTTTATATCAAGTAACTCTAAAATTAAAAATTCTATATGCCAGTGTAAAATTACTTCTGGTTATATAGTATTTTTATATAGGCAGCTCATCTTTTCGGTTATCTAAAAGAAATTCTAACCATTACTCTACATTTGGGGATAGGAATAAACGTAACAGTACAGGGCTTAGTAAATTAATTTGGTATCTAAATGACCACAATAAACAATTTAATTTTTATTGGTTGATTATCTCAATTTCGATACCTTATGATAAAGGCAAGGAATTCTGTCTTCTCTGTAATTCTGAACTATTTTTAATACTTTTCTCTAAAACTCCCCATGTAAACACGGTTATAGAGCATGCATACCGATGTAAACATTGGCGGAAACACACCTTTAGTTCATATAAGTGATATCTATCATTATATATAATTTAAACATTAATTTTCTTCTTACATTTGACATTCACTAGATATATATTTTGCAAGACTATAGTGTCTTATTTAATTTACATATCGTTATATACTTCTTAATTATTCGTTTTTTTTTCTTTCCTTTACTCCTCTTCTTTCTATAGGCTACGTTTGACGTTATATCCTCTAACGATTTTTTAAAACAAACTTATTAGCGTTTGGTTAATCAGTATACATATCCATCATATTCTGTTAAAATATTTTATTGACGAGTTTCATTTCTTCATTTCCCTGAAGAGAAGATTGCATTGTTTTACACCATTTTATTCCTTTGGAATATTACTAGTGATATCTTCGAAACATGTCGGATGTAAAAGAATTTGAATAACACCTGAGTTTAACTCCACTTATTTATTCATATATATTATTATTTCACGTAAACCCGGAGTTGCTACCTTTAAAAACAAGCAGTTACAACCCAGGCCGACCAAAGACTTGTGAGTCGATTTCGTACTCAGAACCTGAAAGATGACTCGTATATATGTTTATATTTGCGTGTGTTTCTGTGTGTGTGTGTTAGTGAGTGTTTGTGTTGTACCCCCACCATTGCTTGACAACCGATGTTGGTGTGTTTACAATCCCATAACCTAGTAGTTCGATAAAAGACGCCGATAGAATAAGTACTAGGCTTACAAACAATACATCCCCTGGTCGTCTTCTTCGACCAACGATGGTGCTCCAGCATAGCCGCAGTCACATGACTGAAACAAGTAAAACAATTAAAAGGCTGCCATTTTAATCCTAGGCAAGGCTGGGTGTCTCTGCTAGTACTCTATACAATTATTACTTAAATATAGATAGATATCGATATGTATGTATTTATATATATATATATATATATATATATATATATATATATATATATATATATATATGTGTGTGTGTGTGTGTGTGTGTGTGTGTGTGTGTGTGTATGTGTGTGTATGTGTGTGTGCCTGTATGTGGGTGTGGGTGTGGGGCTGTCTGTGTGTGTGTTTTTTTCTGTGTATGGGTGTGTGTTTGAGTGTGTGAATATGCATATATATATATATATATATATATATATATATATATACACGCACACACACATGTATATACATTTACATATATTCATAGATATTTAGATATATATAAGTATGCATGTATTTATGTATGGAAATATATTTATATATATGCGCGTGTATGTGTGTGAGTGCTTGTGTGTCCGTGCGTGTGTGCGTGTGTGCGTGTCTGTATGTACGTGGCCACTTATTTTCTTTTGCATTTAATGTGGGACTTCTGAGCAAATATCAAAAGCACTAGTATTTTATTTTTTTATTTATTGTTCTTATTAATCAATCTGAATATTCAGAAGAAGATCATTGAACCGCTCAGCGGTAATTACAATATAAATATTTATACTTAATACATCCTTATTCATTGGTTATACTTTCTTCCACATAAAGTAACATTTAACACACTGTTGTTGTTCAGTGTATTTCATTCTATATAGTAACCAACTGCATGAGCTACTTAGAATAATTTCCAATTGCATGAGCTACTTAGAATAATTTCCAATTGCATGAGCTACTTAGAAATTATTCCCTTTTGTATATGAATATAAAGTCACCCTTAACATAATTATATTTACAACTTATTTTCTTTGTTTTTTATACACGAGTAACTTTTCCTACTTACCATATATTTAACTACTTACTTTTAAGCTCCTAGATATGTATTTTAAAACAACTGTACTACTACGAATTTGTTGTAAATTTGAACTAGGATAATCCTAAATCCAAGGTGCAACTTCAGACTACATCATATTTTAGCACCACTTGTATCGTATCTTCAATGAGGAAATAATTACTCTCATTTTATAAAATATAAGCTATTCTACGAAAACAAAATACTATAGATATCACTCAAAGAAGATCATCCAGGAAATGTATCGAGAAAAATATGGTAAGACAGTAATCAAAGCAAAGATAAATCTATCTTCTGTTCATAAGGTGAAGAACGTCACCAAGGTAAAGGGATAATGTTGCAACTGAATCAGAAAAATATATTCTATTTGCCTTGAGCTGAACTTACGCAACACAAGAGTGAAAAGGCTGAGAAGTTACATTGCTACTGACAAATAAAAACTGTATGGGCACTAAGTATATCCGTGTATGTGTACGCATTTGCTGATGTAATGTATCAGTTAGCTTCAACATGTATATTTATGCTTAAAAAGGTGTTTCAATTGTGTCATTTTGGATATCAAATGTTATTAGAACGTCGTTCTCTAATTCTTCCTTTAGTCTCTCAATTTCCTTATGTGTATCTATTACAGCTAATTTAACATCCATGTATCTAGTGTATGTTGCTTGTTTGTGTTTTGGTATCATTTTACTCTCTATTTGGAAAGCTGATATGAGTGGAGAATCCAAGGCCACTTCATCTCTTTATATGAGCGTTTTATATCCTCCTCAATAAATAATGCTCTATAGCATTAATACACAAAATTAAAACATGATAATACCTTACAACCGATACTCTAATAGGCCACTGGACCAAGCTTTCAGCGAATTCTGACACAAATATAATACAGCAAATGTATAAGAGAATAAACCTAAGAGGAATACATATGCCGCATATAAAATCTATTACATGAGCCAATGTACAAAACCTATCGAGCACATGAATATATAATAAAAAACCATTGTGAAACGGACACAAAATGCATCACCCAAGACCATAAACTTAAACAAATAATATATTACAAAATCCCAGAGTCCAAACTTCCGTATCATTAACACATCAGGAACACGTGATTCCATATAAACTACGGATGGTCACAGGGATCTACCAATTTGACTGTAAAACTGAAAAGTACAAACATCAGGAGACTAGCTGTAATACTGGACACACCATAACGAAGCCCTCACCTAGGCACATCATACTCTCCATTGTGTTCTCACTTTCTACATTACCGTTACCAGAGTTGGTCTTAGCTAAGATATTAATGCCGGCTACATACGTACTGTAAAGTAAAAGTGAAGTGGACTGTTCTGCGAAGGATTGCTTAGGTTTTCTGTCCCACCAGGTCATGAAGATGCCGGCCATATCTGCAGCTACACTGACACCAATGGCTGCACCTTGAACCTGCATGCATAGTTTCTTGTTGAACTTTACTATGTAGTTCTTCAAGGTGGTTCTTACGCTAGCTCCTATTGCAAAAGTTCACTAGTAGCATGCCTCTTTAAAATTTCACAGAATCTGTACATGTATTGATACTCACACTCATCCGTTTCACATGTATTGATACACATACTCATCCGTTTCTGTGTAGTGAGCGGGAAACTAAACAAAACTTGTGCGATAAGTTTAAAATATACGTCTGGGCAAGGCGGCGAGCTGGCAGAAACGTTAGCACGCCGGGCGAAATGCTTAGCCGTATTTCGTCTGTATTTACGTTCTAAGTTCAAATTCCGCCGAGGTCGACTTTGACTTTCACCCTTTCGGAGTCGATAAATTAAATAGCATTTACGTACAGGAGTTGATCTGATCGACTGGCCCTCTCTCCAAAAATGTTGTGCCTTGTGCCTAGAATAGAAAAGAATATACGTGTGTGCGTCTGTGTATATATATATATATACACATATAATGTATACATACGCGCACACATACGCACATAGATATATATACATGCATTTTTTTTCATCCTTGTTTAGCTGTAGTAAATTTCTTTAATATATAATGTATTTCTGAGTATTTGTATGTATGAAAGCCTCAAATTCAAAATAATAGACCATATCAGACTGAACATTTTCTTGTATAATGATTGAGTACGAATGAGTTAGACACAACAAAAATAATTGGAGGAAGAAGCACTGACAATAGAACTTAGTGATAGATATTATATCCATGAACTAAGTTAAAGTGCTTAATACTTAATAAGGTGGTCTTAAATATTTTATAAGGTAAAATTACTTATCCGAGCGACTACATTATCTGACCAACCGTCAATTTTCATTATGGTTGGCAGATGAGAAGTAAGTTCGACAGATACTGGAGAAACCACATGATGGTAAGAAAATAATATTGAATGTAGCAGTGGGTGTTAAATTGGACGACTGCTGCAGAAATATCTATCTAATCTATATAACATAACGACCTGTATTCGCTGGGTATTAAAGCATTTGCTTAACATATTATGAAATGTAAGTCATGATTTTGCAGTACTCTTCGTAATTGTGGTGTTTAAATCTGGGCAAGTTAGCAGTGTTACTTATTTCTATATACGGGCAATAAATATATTTTCACCTAGACGTTCAAATTAGAAGCGTAGTATTATAATATATATTATGATTTTTCACAGTAACTCACATATTTATGAAGCGTGTGATTTGTGTAATTAAATATGCCTCATTTTACTAAACGTACTGAATACTTAACTCTGGAGATAAAGGGTGCACTGTCGAAAGAGAAATATTTCGTGGCATTGTTCTCTTCTGTATGTAAAATTGCTGAAATATCGTAGAGTGTAGAAATAGTAAGACATCAATGATACAATAGTCATGCATCTTTTAACGTAAATATTCGAACGTAAAATCCATAACCATAAGATTCAAGTTAATAGGCGGTTTGGACGACTGAAATATTAAAGTTAAATAAAATATTCCTTTGGGTCATATGTTACGCTGGCTATGTCGATATCAATTGGTCACTCCCCTAAAAATTGTTATTAAGCTTGCTAGAACAGAAATATGAAGGATTTATGATGATAGTGTATCGACAATGCATATAAAGATATGATAATTTGGGGAACGACAGATAAAATGTATGGAGAAATAGATTATGTGAAAGAGAGTCAATACTTAATAGTAATGGCTCTAAACTACAATATGTTATATATTTCAAACACACGCATGCACAAAGAAACACACACATACAGAGTTATAAAAACACTCACATTTATATAAACATTGGAAACGCTAACTAAATATTCTTCGACGTCACGAAAGTGTACTTAATTGAATTAACTTATGACAGCTTGCAAAAGGATGTATAAGTATATTTTAAATTAAGAACCAGCATTATTAGAAGATAACCCAAGACAACTGTACATTTATATACATTTTGAAATACTTCCTTTGCTGGAGAAACAAGCATGCTTCAAACTATTCGTTATCTGTCAAAAACAGATGCAGATATCATAGCTGAGAGCTAATGTGAACGTATGTCATATCAAATTCCATTACATTAACAGAGCAAACACAAAATATATAAGGCGATAAATTTCCTCCGTACAGGCAATAATAAATTGTTACGTAGTTTCGCATTCAAATAACGAGTACAAAATGACCCTCTCATCTTCTCAGTTAATCTGGTAAAGATGGTAATTTCATTTTTAAATAATACGTCAATATGAAATTTAGTATTAAATTGATAATTATATAAGCAATTTCTCGGG